>NW_027511485.1:0-24603 GCF_048772815.1 Callospermophilus lateralis
ATATATGAATATGGAACTCTAAATCCAACATGGTTTGAAGTAGCTCTTTGAAACTAGACAAAATAAAGGAGTTCTCAGTTTTGTCTCTATGGTTTGTTTCCTCTTCAAGTAGCCTAAGGCACAGACTGTGGAAAAGCATTTTCATTGAGAGGGGTTGCCAAGCTTCTAAGAATTAACGAGTTTCCGAAATACCAGGAAATATTTTTTCACCCAATCTTGATGATACTTCGTGGTAATGATCAGTACACAAATCCCACTTGGCTCACCAAATTTTGTTCTTCTAGGTTGAAGCGTTTGTCTACATTAGCAGTTTTTATATTTAGGTTTCCCTCTGTTCTCTCCTACATAGATAGATGAATTTTTACCTCTAAATTCAACATGGTTTGTAGTAGCTCTTTGAAACTTGACAAAATAAAGTAGTTCTCAGTTTTGTCTCTATCGTTTGTTTCCTCTTCAAGTAGCTCTAGGCACAGACTGTGGAAAAGCACTTTCATTGAAAGGGGTGGCCAAGCTTCCAAGAAATAACGAGTTTCCGAAATACCAGCAAATATTTTTTCACCCAATCTTGATGATACTTGGTGGTAATGATCGGTACACAAATCCCACTTGACTCACCAAAATTTGTTCTGCTAGTTTGAAGTGTTCGTTTACAGTAGCTGTTTATATTTTTAGGTTTCCCTCTGTTCTCCCCTATATAGATAGATGAATTTGGAACTATAAATCCAACATGGTTTTTAGTAGCTCTTTGAAACTTGACAAAAAAAAAGTAGTTCTCAGTTTTGTCTCTATGATTTGTTTCTTCTTCAAGTAGACCTAAGCAGAGACTGTGGAAAGCACTTTCATTGAAAAGGGTTGCCAAGCTTCCAAGAAATTACGAGTTTCCGAAATACCTGCAAATATTTGTTCACCCAATCTTGATGATACGTTTTGGTAATGACAAGTACAAATCACACTTGGCTCACCAAATTTTGTTCTTCTAGGTTGAAGCGTTCGTCTACAGTAGCAGTTTTTATATTTAGGTTTCCCTCTTTCTCTCCTATATAGATAGATGAATTTGGAACTCTAAATCCAACATGGTTTGTAGTAGCTCTTCGAAACTTGACAAATAAAGGAGTTCTCAGTTTTGTCTCTATGTTTTGTTTAATCTTCAAGGAGCCCTAGGCACAGACTGTGGAAAAGCACTTTCATTGAAAGGGGTGGCCAAGCTTCCAAGAAATTACGAGTTTATGAAATACCAGCAAATATTTTTTCACCCAATCTTGATGATACGTGGTGGTAATGACCAGTACACAAATCCCACTTGGCTCACCAAGTTTTGCCCTTCTAGGTTGAAGCGTTCGTCCACAGTAGCAGTTTTTATATCTAGGTTTCCCTCCGTTCTCTCCTATATAGATAGATGAATTTGGAACACTAAATCCATCATGGTTTTTAGAGGCTCTTTGAAACTTGACAACATAAAGGAGTTCTCAGTTTTGTCTATATGGTTTGTTTCCTCTTCAAGTAGCCCTAGGCACAGACTGTGGAAAAGCACTTTCATTGAAAGGGGTTGCCAAGCTTCCAAGAATACGAGTTTATAAAATACCAGCAAATATTTTTTCACCCAATCTTGATGATACGTGGTGGTAATGACCAGTACACAAATCCCACTTGGGTCACCAAATTTTGTTTTTCTAGGTTGAAGCGTTCGTTTACAGTAGCAGTTTTTATATTTAGGTTTTGCTCTGTTCCCTCTATATAGATAGATGAATTTGGAACTCTAAATCCAACATGGTTTGTAGTAGCTCTTTGACACTTGACAAAATAAAGGAGTTCTCAGTTTTTTCTCTATGGTTTGTTTCCTCTTCAAGTAGCCCTAGGCACATACTGTGGAAAAGCACTTTCACTGAGAGGGGTTGCCAAGCTTCTAAGAATTAACGATTTTCCGAAATACCAGCAAATATTTTTTCACCCAATCTTGATAATACTTCGTGGTAATAATCAGTACACAAATCCCACTTGGCTCACCAAATTTTGTTCTTCTACGTTGAAGCGTTCGTTTACAGTAGCAGTTTATATTTTTAGGTTTCCCTCTGTTCTCTCCTATATAAATAGATGAATTTGGAACTCTAAATCCAACATGGTTTTTAGCAGCTCTTTGAAACTTGACAAAATAAAGGAGTTCTCCGTTTTGTCTATATGGTTTGTTTCCTCTTCAAGTAGGCCTAGGCACAGACTGTGGAAAAGCACTTTCATTGAAAGGGGTTGCCAAGCTTCCAAGAAATTACGAGTTTATGAAATACCAGCAAATATTTTTTCACCCAATCTTGATGATACGTGGTGGTAATGACCAGTACACAAATCCCACTTGGCTCACCAAATTTTGTTTTTCTAGGTTGAAGCGTTCGTCTACAGTAGCAGTTTTTATATTTAGGTTTCGCTCTGTTCTCTCCTATATAGATAGATGAATTTGGAACTCTAAATCCAACATGGTTTGTAGTAGCTCTTTGAAACTTGAAAAATAAAGGAGTTCTCAGTTTTGTCTCTATGGTTTGTTTCCTCTTCAAGTAGCCCTAGGCACATACTGTGGAAAAGCACTTTCATTGAGAGGGGTTGCCAAGCTTCTAAGAATTAACGATTTTACGAAATACCAGCAAATATTTTTTCACCCAATCTTGATAATACTTCATGGTAATGATCAGTACACAAATCCCACTTGGCTCACCAAATTTTGTTCTTCTAGGTTGAAGCTTTCGTCTACAGTAGCAGTATCTATATTTAGGTTTCCCTCAGTTCTCTCCTATATGGTAGATGAATTTGAAACTCTAAATAAAACATGGTTTGCAGTAACTCTTTGAAACTTGACAAAATAAAGAAGTTCTTAGTTTTGTCTCTATGGTTTGTTTAATCTTCAAGGTGCCCTAGCACAACTGTGGAAAAGCACTTCCATTGAGAGGGGTTGCCAAGCTTCTAAGAAATAACGAGTTTTCGAAATACCAGCAAATATTTTTCACCCTATCTGGATGATACTTGGGGGTAATGATCACTACACAAATCCCACTTGGCTCACCAAATTTTGTTCTTCTAGGTTGAAGCGTTCGTCCACAGTAGCAGTTTTTATATTTAGGTTTCCCTCCGTTCTCTCCTATATAGATAGAAGAATTTGGAACTCTAAATCCAACATGGTTTGTAGTAGCTCTTTGAAACTTTACAAAATAATTGAGTTCTCAGTTTTGTCTCTATGGTTTGTTTCCTCTTCAAGTAGCCCTAGGCACAGACTGTGGAAAATCACTTTAATTTAGAGAAGTTGCCAAGCTTCAAAGAAATAACGAGTTTCAGAAATACCAGCAAAAATTTTTTCACCCAATCTTGATTATACTTCGTGGTAATGATCAGTACAAAAATCCCACTTTGCTCACCAAATTTTGTTTTTCTAAGTTGAAGCGTTCGTCTATAGTAGCAGTTTTTATATTTAGGTTTCGCTCTGTTCTCTCCTATATAGATAGATGAATTTGGAACTCTAAATCCAACATGGTTTGTAGTAGCTCTTTGAAACTTAACAAAATAAAGTAGTTCTCAGTTTTGTCTCTATGGTTTGTTTCCTCTTCAAGTAGCTCTAGGCACAGACTGTGGAACAGCACTTTCATTGAGAGGGGTGGCCAAGCTTCCAAGAAATTATGAGTTTCAGAAATACCAGCAAAATTTTTTCACCCAATCTTGATTATACTTGGTGGTAATGATCAGTACAAAAATCCCACTTGGCTCACCAAATTTTGTTTTTCTAAGTTGAAGCGTTCGTCTATAGTAGCAGTTTTTATATTTAGGTTTCGCTCTGTTCTCTCCTATATAGATAGATGAATTTTGAACTATAAATCCCACATGGTTTGTAGTAGCTCTTTGAAACTTGAAAAAATAAAGGAGTTCTCAGTTTTGTCTCTATGGTTTGTTTCCTCTTCAAGTAGCCCTAGGCACATACTGTGGAAAAGAACTTTCATTGAGAGGGGTTGCCATGCTTCTAAGAATTAACGATTTTCCGAAATACCAGCAAATATTTTTTCACCCAATCTTGATAATACTTCGTGGTAATGATCAGTACACAATTCCCACTTGGCTCACAAAATTTTGTTCTTCTAGGTTGAAGCTTTCGTCTACAGTAGCAGTTTTTATATTTAGGTTTCTCTCTGTTCTCTCCTATATAGATAGATGTATTTGGAACTCTAAATAAAACATGGTTTGTAGTTGCTCTTTTAAACTTGACAAAGTAAAGGAGTTCTTAGTTTTGTCTCTATGGCTTGTTTCCGCTTCATGTAGCACTAGGCACAGAGTGTGGAAAGGCACTTTAATTGAGAGGGGTTGCCAAGCTTCTGGGAAATAACGAGTTTCCGAAATACCAGCAAATATTTTTCACCCAATCTTGATGATACTTGGAGCTAATGACCAGTACACAAATCCCACTTGGCTCACCAAATTTTGTTCTTCTAGGTTGAAGCGTTCGTCCACAGTAGCAGTTTTTATATTTAGGTTTCCCTCCGTTCTCTCCCATATAGATAGATGAATTTGGAACTCTAAATCCAACATGGTTTGTAGTAGCTCTTTGAAACTTGAAAAAATTAAGGAGTTCTCAGTTTTGTCTCTATGGTTTGTTTAATCTTCAAGGAGCCCTAGGCACAGACTGTGGAAAAGCACTTTCATTGAGAGGGGTTGCCAAGCTCTAAGAAATAACGAGTTTCCGAAATACCAGCAAATATTTTTTCACCCAATCTTGATGATACTTGGTGGTAATGATCAGTACACAGATCCCACGTGGCTCAACTAAGTTTGTTCTTCTAGGTTGAAGCGTTCGTCTACAGTAGCAGTTGTTATATTTAGGTTTCACTCTGTTCTCTCATATATAGATAGAAGAATTTGGAACTCTAAATCCAACATGGTTACTAGTAGCTCTGTGAAACTTGACAAAAAAGGAGTTCTCAGTTTTGAGTCTATGGTTTGTTTCCTCTTCAAGTAGCCCTAGGCACAGACTGTGGAAAAGCACTTTCATTGATTGGGGTTGCCACGTTTCTAAGAAATAACGAGTTTCCGAAAAACAAGCAAATATTTTTTCACACAATCTTGATGATACTTGGAGCTAATGATCAGTACACAAATCCTACTTGGCTCACCAAATTTTGTTCTTCTATGTTGAAGCGTTCGTCTACAGTAGCAGTTTTTATATTTAGGTTAACCTCTTCTCTCCTATATAGATAGATGAATTCGGAACTCTAAATCCAACGTGGTTTGTAGTAGCTCTTTGAAACTTGACAAAATAAAGGAGCTCTCAGTTTTGTCTCTATGGTTTGTTTCCTCTTCAAGTAGCCCTAGGCACAGACTGTGGAAAAGCATTTTCATTGAGAGGGGCTGCCAAGCTTCTAAGAGTTAACGAGCTTCCGAAATACCAGCAAGTATTTTTTCACCCAATCTTGATGATACTTCGTGGTAATGATCAGTACACAAATCCCACTTGGCTCAGCAAATTTTGTTCTTCTAGGTTGAAGCGTTCGTCTACAGTGGGAGTTTTTATATTTAGGTTTCCCTCTGTTCTCTCCTATATAGTTAGATGAATTTGGAACTATAAATCCAACATGGCTTTTAGTAGCTCTTTGAAACTTCACAAAAAAACGTAGTTCTCATTTTTGTCTCTATGATTTGTTTCCTCTTCAAATAGACCTAAGCAGAGACTGTGGAAAATCACTTTCATTGAAAAGGGTTGCCAAGATTCCAAGAAATTACGAGTTTTCGAAATACCAGCAAATATTTTTTCACCCAATCTTGATGATACATTTTGGTAATGACAAGTACACAAATCCCACTTGGCTCACCAAATTTTGTTCTTGTAGGTTGAAGCGTTCGTCCACAGTAGCAGTTTTTATTTAGGTTTCCCTCTGTTCTCTCCTATATAGATAGATAAATTTGGAACTCTAAATCCAATATGGTTTGTAGTAGCTCTTTGAAACTTGAAAAAATAAAGGAGTTCTCAGTTTGGTCTCTATGGTTTGTTTAATATTCAAGGAGCCCTAGGCACAGACTGTAGAAAACACTTTCATTGAGAGGGGTTGCTAAGCTTCTAAGAAATAACGAGTTTCCGAAATACCAGCAAATATTTTTTCACCCAATCTTGATGATACTTGGTGGTAACGATCAGTATACAAATCCCACTTGGCTCACCAAATTTTGTTCTTCTTGGTTTAAGCGTTGGTCTACAGTAGAAGTTTATATATTTAGGTTTCCCCCTGTTCTCTCATATATAGATAGATGAATATGGAACTCTAAATCCAACATGGTTTGAAGTAGCTCTTTGAAACTAGACAAAATAAAGGAGTTCTCAGTTTTGTCTCTATGGTTTGTTTCCTCTTCAAGTAGCCTAAGGCACAGACTGTGGAAAAGCATTTTCATTGAGAGGGGTTGCCAAGCTTCTAAGAATTAACGAGTTTCCGAAATACCAGGAAATATTTTTTCACCCAATCTTGATGATACTTCGTGGTAATGATCAGTACACAAATCCCACTTGGCTCACCAAATTTTGTTCTTCTAGGTTGAAGCGTTTGTCTACATTAGCAGTTTTTATATTTAGGTTTCCCTCTGTTCTCTCCTACATAGATAGATGAATTTTTACCTCTAAATTCAACATGGTTTGTAGTAGCTCTTTGAAACTTGACAAAATAAAGTAGTTCTCAGTTTTGTCTCTATCGTTTGTTTCCTCTTCAAGTAGCTCTAGGCACAGACTGTGGAAAAGCACTTTCATTGAAAGGGGTGGCCAAGCTTCCAAGAAATAACGAGTTTCCGAAATACCAGCAAATATTTTTTCACCCAATCTTGATGATACTTGGTGGTAATGATCGGTACACAAATCCCACTTGACTCACCAAAATTTGTTCTGCTAGTTTGAAGTGTTCGTTTACAGTAGCTGTTTATATTTTTAGGTTTCCCTCTGTTCTCCCCTATATAGATAGATGAATTTGGAACTATAAATCCAACATGGTTTTTAGTAGCTCTTTGAAACTTGACAAAAAAAAAGTAGTTCTCAGTTTTGTCTCTATGATTTGTTTCTTCTTCAAGTAGACCTAAGCAGAGACTGTGGAAAAGCACTTTCATTGAAAAGGGTTGCCAAGCTTCCAAGAAATTACGAGTTTCCGAAATACCTGCAAATATTTGTTCACCCAATCTTGATGATACGTTTTGGTAATGACAAGTACAAATCACACTTGGCTCACCAAATTTTGTTCTTCTAGGTTGAAGCGTTCGTCTACAGTAGCAGTTTTTATATTTAGGTTTCCCTCTTTCTCTCCTATATAGATAGATGAATTTGGAACTCTAAATCCAACATGGTTTGTAGTAGCTCTTCGAAACTTGACAAATAAAGGAGTTCTCAGTTTTGTCTCTATGTTTTGTTTAATCTTCAAGGAGCCCTAGGCACAGACTGTGGAAAAGCACTTTCATTGAAAGGGGTGGCCAAGCTTCCAAGAAATTACGAGTTTATGAAATACCAGCAAATATTTTTTCACCCAATCTTGATGATACGTGGTGGTAATGACCAGTACACAAATCCCACTTGGCTCACCAAGTTTTGCCCTTCTAGGTTGAAGCGTTCGTCCACAGTAGCAGTTTTTATATCTAGGTTTCCCTCCGTTCTCTCCTATATAGATAGATGAATTTGGAACACTAAATCCATCATGGTTTTTAGAGGCTCTTTGAAACTTGACAACATAAAGGAGTTCTCAGTTTTGTCTATATGGTTTGTTTCCTCTTCAAGTAGCCCTAGGCACAGACTGTGGAAAAGCACTTTCATTGAAAGGGGTTGCCAAGCTTCCAAGAATACGAGTTTATAAAATACCAGCAAATATTTTTTCACCCAATCTTGATGATACGTGGTGGTAATGACCAGTACACAAATCCCACTTGGGTCACCAAATTTTGTTTTTCTAGGTTGAAGCGTTCGTTTACAGTAGCAGTTTTTATATTTAGGTTTTGCTCTGTTCCCTCTATATAGATAGATGAATTTGGAACTCTAAATCCAACATGGTTTGTAGTAGCTCTTTGACACTTGACAAAATAAAGGAGTTCTCAGTTTTTTCTCTATGGTTTGTTTCCTCTTCAAGTAGCCCTAGGCACATACTGTGGAAAAGCACTTTCACTGAGAGGGGTTGCCAAGCTTCTAAGAATTAACGATTTTCCGAAATACCAGCAAATATTTTTTCACCCAATCTTGATAATACTTCGTGGTAATAATCAGTACACAAATCCCACTTGGCTCACCAAATTTTGTTCTTCTAAGTTTAAGCGTTAGTCTACAGTAGCAGTTTTTATATTTAGGTTTTCCTCTGTTCTCTCATATACAGATAGATGAATTTGGAACTCTAAATAAAACATGGTTTGTAGTAGCTCTTTCAAACTTGACAAAATAAAGGAGTTCTTAGTTTTGTCTCTATGGTTTGTTTAATCTTCAAGGAGCCCTAGGCACAACTGTGGAAAAGCACTTTCATTGAGAGGGGTTGCCAAGCTTCTAAGAAATAACGAGTTTCCAAAATACCAGCAAATATTTTTTCACCCAGTATTGATGATACTTGGTGGTAATGATCAGTACACAAACCCTACTTGGCTCACCTAATTTTGTTCTTCTAGGTTGAAGCGTTCGTCTACATTAGCAGTTTTTATATTTAGGTTTTGCTCTGTTACCTCCTATATAGATAGATGAATTTGGAACTCTAAATCCAACATGGTTTGTAGTAGCTCTTTGAAACTTGACAAAAAAAAAGGAGTTCTCAGTTTTTCCTCTATGGTTTGTTTCCTCTTCAAGTAGCCCTAGGCACATACTGTGGAAAAGCACTTTCACTGAGAGGGGTTGCCAAGCTTCTTAGAATTAACGATTTTCTGAAATACCAGCAAATATTTTTTCACCCAATCTTGATAATACTTCGTGGTAATAATCAGTACACAAATCCCACTTGGCTCACCAAATTTTGTTCTTCTAGGTTGAAGCTTTCGTCTACAGTAGCAGTTTTTATATTTAGGTTTCCCTCTGTTCTCTCATATATAGATAGATGAATTTGGAACTCTAAATAAAACATGGTTTGTAGTAGCTCTTTCAAACTTGACAAAATAAAGGAGTTCTTAGTTTTGTCTCTATGGTTTGTTTAATCTTCAAGGAGCCCTAGGCACAACTGTGGAAAAGCACTTTCATTGAGAGGGGTTGCCAAGCTTCTAAGGAATACGAGTTTCCAAAATACCAGCAAATATTTTTTCACCCAATCTTGATGATACTTGGTGGTAATGATCAGTACACAAACCCTACTTGGCTCACATAATTTTGTTCTTCTAGGTTGAAGCGTTCGTCTACAGTAGCAGTTTTTATATTTAGGTTTCACTCTGTTCTCTTATATATAGATAGAAGAATTTTTAACTCTAAATCCAACATGGTTACTAGTAGCTCTTTGAAACTTGACAAAAAAGGAGTTCTCAGTTTTGTGTCTATGGTTTCTTTCCTCTTCAAGTAGCCCTAGGCACAGACTGTGGAATAGCACTTTCATTGATTGGGGTTGCCAAGCTTCTAAGAAATAACGAGTTTCCGAAATACCAACAAATATTTTTTCACCCAATCTTGATGATACTTGGAGCTAATGATCAGTACACAAATCCCACCTGGCTCACCAAATTTTGTTCTTCTATGTTGAAGCGTTCTTCTACAGTAGCAGTTTTTATATTTAGGTTAATCTCTGTTCTCTCCTATATAGATAGATGAATTCGGAACTCTAAATCCAACGTGGTTTGTAGTAGCTCTTTGAAACTTGACAAAATAAAGGAGTTCTCAGTTTTGTCTCTATGGTTTGTTCCCTCTTCAATTAGCCCTAGGCACAGACTGTGGAAAAGCACTTTCATTGAGAGGTGTTGCCAAGCTTCAAGAAATAACGAGTTTCCGAAATACCAGCAAATATTTTTTCACCCAATCTTGATGATACTTGGCGGTAATGATCAGTACACAAATCCCACTTGGCTCAGCAAATTTTGTTCTTCTAGGTTGAAGCGTTCGTCTACAGTAGGAGTTTTTATATTTAGGTTTCCCTCTGTTCTCTCCTATATAGTTAGATGAATTTGGAACTCTAAATTCAACATGGTTTGTAGTAGCTCTTTGAACCTTGACAAAATAAAGCAGTTCTCAGTTTTGTCTCTATGGTTTGTTTCCTCTTCAAGTAGCTCTAGGCACAGACTGTGGAAAAGCACTTTCATTAAAAGGGGTGGCCAAGCTGCCAAGAAATAACGAGTTTCCGAAATACCAGCAAATATTTTTTCACCCAAACTTGATGATACTTGGTGGTAACGATCGGTACACAAATCCCACTTGACTCACCAAAACTTGTTCTTCTAGTTTAAAGCGTTCGTTTACAGTAGCAGTTTATATTTTTAGGTTTCCCTCTGTTCTCTTCTATATAGATAGATGAATTTGGGACTATAAATCCAACATGGTTTTTAGTAGCTCTTTGAAACTTCACAAAAAAAAGTAGTTCTCAGTTTTGTCTCTATGATTTGTTTCCTCTTCAAGTAGACCTAAGCAGAGATTGTGGAAAAGCACCTTCATTGAAAAGGGTTGCCAAGCTTCCAAGAAATTACGAGTTTCCGAAATACCAGCAAATATTTTTTCACCCAATCTTGATGATACGTTTTGGTAATGACAAGTACACAAATCCCACTTGGCTCACCAAATTTTGTTCTTCTAGGTTGAAGCGTTCGTCTACAGTAGCAGTTTTTATATTTAGGTTTCACTCTGTTCTCTCCTATATAGATAGATGAATTTGGAACTCTCAATCCAATATGGTTTGTAGTAGCCCTTGGAAACTTGAGAAAATAAAGGAGTTCTCCGTTTTGTCTCTATGGTTTGTTTAATCTTCAAGGAGCCCTAGGCACAGACTGTGGAAAAGCACTTTCATTGAAAGGGGTTGCCAAGCTTTAAGAAATAACGAGTTTCCGAAATACCAGCAAATATTTTTTCACCCAATCTTGATGATACTTGGTGGTAATGATCAGTACACTAATCCCACTTGGCTCACCGAATATTGTTCTTCTAGGTTGAAGCGTACATCTACAGTAGCAGTTTTTATATTTAGGTGTCCCTCTGTTCTCTCCTACATAGATAGATGAATTTGGAACTCTAAATCCAACATGGTTTCTAGTAGCTCTTTGAACCTTGACAAATAAAGCAGTTCTCAGTTTTGTCTTTATGGTTTGTTTCCTCTTCAAGTAGCTCTAGGCACAGACTGTGGAAAAGCAATTTCATTTAAAGGGGTGGCCAAGCTTCCAAGAAATAACGAGTTTCCGAAATACCAGTCAATATTTTTTCACCCAAACTTGATGATACTTGGTGGTAACGATCGGTACACAAATCCCACTTGACTCACCAAAACTTGTTTTTCTAGTTTGAATCGTTCGTTTACAGTAGCAGTTTATATTTTTAGGTTTCCCTCTGTTCTCTTCTATATAGATAGATGAATTTGGAACTATAAATCTAACATGGTTTTTAGTAGCTCTTTGAAACTTCACAAAAAAAAGTAGTTCTCAGTTTTGTCTCTATGATTTGTTTCCTCTTCAAGTAGACCTAAGCAGAGACTGTGGAAAAGCACTTTCATTGAAAAGGGTTGCCAAGCTTCCAAGAAATTACGAGTTTCCGAAATAACAGCAAATATTTTTTCACCCAATCTTGATGATACGTTTTGGTAATGACAAGTACACAAATCCCACTTGGCTCACCAAATTTTGTTCTTCTAGGTTGAAGCGTTCGTCCACAGTAGCAGTTTTTATATTTAGGTTTCCCTCTGATCTCTCCTATATAGATAGATGAATTTGGAACTCTAAATCCAATATGGTTTGTAGTAGCCCTTGGAAACTTGAGAAAATAAAGGAGTTCTCAGTTTTGTCTCTATGGTTTGTTTAATCTTCAAGGAGCCCTAGGCACAGACTGTGGAAAAGCACTTTCATTGAGAGGGGTTGCCAAGCTTTAAGAAATAACGAGTTTCCGAAATACCAGCAAATATTTTTTCACCCAATCTTGATGATACTTGGTGGTAATGATCAGTATACAAATCTCACTTGGCTCACCAAATTTTGTTCTTCTTGGTTTAAGCGTTCGTCTACAGTAGCAGTTTTTATATTTAGGTTTCCCTCTGTTCTCTCATATATAGATAGATGAATATGGAACTCTAAATCCAACATGGTTTGTAGTAGCTCTTTGAAAATTGACAAAATAAAAGAGTTCTCAATTTTGTCTCTATGGTTTGTTTCCTCTTCAAGTAGCCCTAGGCACAGACTGTGGAAAAGCACTTTCATTGAGAGGGGTTGCCAAGCTTTAAGAAATAACGAGTTTCCGAAATACCAGCAAATATTTTTTCACCCAATCTTGATGATACTTGGTGGTAATGATCAGTACACTAATCCCACTTGGCTCACCGAATATTGTTCTTCTAGTTTGAAGCGTACATCTACAGTAGCAGTTTTTATATTTAGGTTTCCCTCTGTTCTCTCCTACATAGATAGATGAATTTGGAACTCTAAATCCAACATGGTTTCTAGTAGCTCTTTGAACCTTGACAAAATAAAGCAGTTCTCAGTTGTGTCTCTATGGTTTGTTTCCTCTTCAAGTAGCTCTAGGCACACACTGTGGAAAAGCACTTTCATTGAGAGGGGTTGCCAAGCTTCAAGAAACATCGAGTTTCCGAAATACCAGCAAGTATTTTTTCACCCAATCTTGATGATACATGGAGCTAATGATCAGTACAAAAATCCCACTTGGCTCACCAAATTTTGTTCTTCTATGTTGAAGCGTTCGTCTACAGTAGCAGTTTTTATATTTAGGTTTCCCTCTGTTCTCTCCTATATAGATAGATGAATTTGGAACAATAAATCCAACATGGTTTGTAGTAGCTCTTTGAAACTTGACAAAATAAAGGAGCTCTCAGTTTTGTCTCTATGGTTTGTTTCCTCTTCAAGTAGCCCTAGGCACATACTGTGGAAAAGCACTTTCACTGAGAGGGGTTGCCAAGCTTCTAAGAATTAACGATTTTCCGAAATACCTGCAAATATTTTTTCACCCAATCTTGATAATACTTCGTGGTAATAATCAGTACACAAATCCCACTTGGCTCACCAAATTTTGTTCTTCTAGGTTGAAGCTTTCGTTTACAGTAGCAGTTTTTATATTTAGGTTTCCCTCTGTTCTCTCATATATAGATAGATGAATTTGGAACTCTAAATAAAACATGGTTTGTAGTAGCTCTTTCAAACTTGACAAAATAAAGGAGTTCTTTGTTTTGTCTCTATGGTTTGTTTAATCTTCAAGGAGCCCTAGGCACAACTGTGGAAAAGCACTTTCATTGAGAGGGGTTGCCAAGCTTCTATGGAATACGAGTTTCCAAAATACCAGCAAATATTTTTTCACCCAATCTTGATGATACTTGGTGTAATGATCAGTACACAAACCCTTCTTGGCTCACCTAATTTTGTTCTTCTAGGTTGAATCGTTCGTCTACAGTAGCAGTTTTTATATTTAGGTTTCACTCTGTTCTCTTATATATAGATAGAAGAATTTGGAACTCTAAATCCAACATGGTTACTAGTAGCTCTTTGAAACTTGACAAAAAAGGAGTTCTCAGTTTTGTGTCTATGGTTTCTTTCCTCTTCAAGTAGCCCTAGGCACAGACTGTGGAATAGCACTTTCATTGATCGGGGTTGCCAAGCTTCTAAGAAATAACGAGTTTCCGAAATACCAACAAATATTTTTTCACCCAATCTTGATGATACTTGGAGCTAATGATCAGTACACAAATCCCACCTGGCTCACCAAATTTTGTTCTTCTAGGTTGAAGCGTTCGTCCAAAGTAGCAGTTTTTATATTTAGGTTTCCCTCTGTTCTCTCCTATATAGATAGATGAATTTGGAACTCTAAATCCAATATGGTTTGTAGTAGCCCTTGGAAACTTGAGAAAATAAAGGAGTTCTCAGTTTTGTCTCTATGGTTTGTTTAATCTTCAAGGAGCCCTAGGCACAGACTGTGGAAAAGCACTTTCATTGAGAGGGGTTGCCAAGCTTTAAGAAATAACGTGTTTCCGAAATACCAGCAAATATTTTTTCACCCAATCTTGATGATACTTGGTGGTAATGATCAGTATACAAATCTCACTTGGCTCACCAAATTTTGTTCTTCTTGGTTTAAGCGTTCGTCTACAGTAGCAGTTTTTATATTTAGGTTTCCCTCTGTTCTCTCCTATATAGATAGATGAATTTGGAACAATAAATCCAACATGGTTGTAGTAGCTCTTTGAAACTTGACAAAATAAAGGAGCTCTCAGTTTTGTCTCTATGGTTTGTTTCCTCTTCAAGTAGCCCTCGGCACATACTGTGGAAAAGCACTTTCACTGAGAGGGGTTGCCAAGCTTCTAAGAATTAACGATTTTCCGAAATACCAGCAAATATTTTTTCACCCAATCTTGATAATACTTCGTGGTAATAATCAATACACAAATCCCACTTTTCTCACCAAATTTTGTTCTTCTAGGTTGAAGCGTTCGTCTACAGTAGGAGTTTTTATATTTAGATTTCCCTCTGTTCTCTCCTATATAGTTAGATGAATGTGGAACTCTAAATTCAACATGGTTTGTAGTAGCTCTTTGAACCTTGACAAAATAAAGCAGTTCTCAGTTTTGTCTCTATGGTTTGTTTCCTCTTCAAGTAGCTCTAGGCACAGACTGTGGAAAAGCAATTTCATTAAAAGGGGTGGCCAAGCTTCCAAGAAATAACGAGTTTCCGAAATACCAGCAAATATTTTTTCACCCAAACTTGATGATACTTGGTGGTAACGATCGGTACACAAATCCCACTTGACTCACCAAAACTTGTTCTTCTAGTTTGAAGCGTTCGTTTACAGTAGCAGTTTATATTTTTAGGTTTCCCTCTGTTCTCTTCTATATAGATAGATGAATTTGGAACTACAAATCCAACATGGTTTTTAGTAGCTCTTTGAAACTTCACAAAAAAAATAGTTCTCAGTTTTGTCTCTATGATTTGTTTCCTCTTCAAGTAGACCTAAGCAGAGACTGTGGAAAAGCACTTTCATTGAAAAGGGTTGCCAAGCTTCCAAGAAATTACGAGTTTCCGAAATAACAGCAAATATTTTTTCACCGAATCTTGATGATACGTTTTGGTAATGACAAGTACACAAATCCCACTTGGCTCACCAAATTTTGTTCTTCTAGTTTGAAGCGTTCGTCCACAGTAGCAGTTTTTATATTTAGGTTTCCCTCTGATCTCTCCTATATAGATAGATGAATTTGGAACTCTAAATCCAATATGGTTTGTAGTAGCCCTTGGAAACTTGAGAAAATAAAGGAGTTCTCAGTTTTGTCTCTATGGTTTGTTTAATCTTCAAGGAGCCCTAGGCACAGACTGTGGAAAAGCACTTTCATTGAGAGGGGTTGCCAAGCTTTAAGAAATAAAGAGTTTCCGAAATACCAGCAAATATTTTTTCACCCAATCTTGATGATACTTGGTGGTAATGATCAGTATACAAATCTCACTTGGCTCACCAAATTTTGTTCTTCTTGGTTTAAGCGTTCTTCTACAGTAGCAGTTTTTATATTTAGGTTTTCCTCTGTTCTCTCATATATAGATAGATGAATATGGAACTCTAAATCCAACATGGTTTGCAGTAGCTCTTTGAAACTTGACAAAATAAAGGAGTTCTCAGTTTTGTCTCTATGGTTTGTTCCCTCTTCAAGTAGCCCTAGGCACAGACTGTGGAAAAGCACTTTCATTGAGAGGGGTTGCCAAGCTTCAAGAAATAACGAGTTTCCGAAATACCAGCAAATATTTTTTCACCCAATCTTGATGATACATGGAGCTAATGATCAGTACAAAAATCCCACTTGGCTCACCAAATTTTGTTCTTCTATGTTGAAGCGTTCGTGTACAGTAGCAGTTTTTATATTTAGGTTTCCCTCTGTTCTCTCCTATATAGTTAGATGAATTTGGAACAATAAATCCATCATGGTTTGTAGTAGCTCTTTGAAACTTGACAAAATAAAGGAGCTCTCAGTTTTGTCTCTATGGTTTGTTTTCTCTTCAAGTAGCCCTAGGCACAGATTGTGGAAAAGCATTTTCATTGAGAGGGGTTGCCAAGCTTCTAAGAATTAACAAGTTTCCGAAATACCAGCAAATATTTTTTCACCCAATCTTGATGATACTTCGTGGTAATGATCAGTACACAAATCCAACTTGGCTCAGCAAATTTTGTTCTTCTAGGTTGAAGCGTTCATCTACAGTAGCAGTTTTTATATTTAGGTTTCCCTCTGTTCTCTCCTATATAGATAGATGAATTTTTAACTCTAAATTCAACATAGTTTGTAGTAGCTCTTTGAAACTTGACAAAGTAAAGTAGTTCTCAGTTTTGTCTCTATGGTTTGTTTCCTCTTCAAGTAGCTCTAGGCACAGACTGTGGAAAAGCACTTTCATTGAAAGGGGTGGCCAAGCTTCCAAGAAATAACGAGTTTCCGAAATACCAGCAAGTATTTTTTCACCCAAACTTGATGATACTTGGTGGTAATGATCGGTACACAAATCCCACTTGACTCACCAAAATTTGTTCTGCTAGGTTGAAGTGTTCGTTTACAGTAGCAGTTTAAATTTTTAGGTTTCTCTCTGTTCTGTCCTATATAGATAGATGAATTTGGAACTTAAATCCAACATGGTTTTTAGTAGCTCTTTGAAACTTGACAAAAAAAAAGTAGTTCTCAGTTTTGTCTCTATGATTTGTTTCTTGTTCAAGTAGACCTAAGCAGAGACTGTGGAAAAGCACTTTCATTGAAAAGGGTTGCCAAGCTTCCAAGAAATTACGAGTTTCCGAAATACCTGCAAATATTTTTTCACCCAATCTTGATGATACGTTTTGGTAATGACAAGTACAAAAATCCCACTTGGCTCACCAAATTTTGTTCTTCTAGGTTGAAGCGTTCGTCTAGAGTAGCAGTTTTTATATTTAGGTTTGCCTCTATCTCTCCTATGTAGATAGATGAATTTGGAACTCTAAATCCAACATGGTTTGTAGTAGCTCTTTGAAACTTGACAAATAAAGGAGTTCTCAGTTTTGTCTATATGGTTTGTTTAATCTTCAAGGAGCCCTAGGCACAGACTGTGGAAAAGCGCTTTCATTGAGAGGGGTTGCCAAGCTTCTAAGAATTAACGAGTTTCCTAAATACCAGCAAATATTTTTTCACCCAATCTTGATGATACCTGGTGGTAATGATCAGTACACAAATCCCACTTGGCTCACAAATTTTGTTCTTCTAGGTTGAAGCGTTCGTTTACAGTAGCAGTTTATATTTAGGTTTCCCTCTGTTCTCTCCTATATAGATATATGAATTTGGAACTCTAAATCCAACATGATTTTTAGTAGCTCTTTGAAACTTGACAAAATAAAGGAGTTCTCAGTTTTGTCTCTATGGTTTCTTTCCTCTTCAAGTAGCCCTAGGCACAGACTGTGAAAAGCACTTTCATTGAGAGGGGCTGCCAATCTTCCAAGAATTAACGAGTTTCCAAAATACCAGCAAATATGTTTTCACCCAATCTTGATGATACTTGGTGGTAATGATAGGTACACAAATCCCACTTGGCTCACCAAATTTTGCTCTTCGTGGTTGAAGCGTTCGTTTACAGTAGCAGTTTATATTTTTAGATTTCCCTCTATTCTCTCCTATATAAATAGATGAATTTGGAACTCTAAATCCAACATGGCTTGTGGTAGCTCTTTGAAACTTGATAAAATAAAGGAGTTCTCAGTATTGTCTCTATGGTTTGTTTCCTCTTCAAGTAGCCCTAGGCACAACTGTGGAAAAGCACTTTCATTGAGAGGGGTTGCCAAGCTTCTAAGAAATAACGATTTTCCGAAATACCAGCAAATATTTTTTTACCAATCTTGATAATACTTCGTGGTAATGATCAGAACACAAATCCCACTTGGCTCACCAAATTTTGTTCTTCTAGGTTGAAGCTTTCGTCTATAGTAGCAGTTTTTATATTTAGGTTTCCCTCTGTCCTCTCCTATATAGATAGAAGATATTGGAACTCTTAAGCCAACATGGTTACTGGTAGCTCTTTGAACCTTGACAAAATTAACGAGTTCTTAGTTTTGTGTCTATGGTTTGTTTCCTCTTCAAGTAGATCGAGGCACAGACTGTGGAAAAGCACTTTCATTGAAAGGGGTGGCCAAGCTTCCAAGAAATAACGAGTTTCCGAAATACCAGCAAATATTTTTTCACCCAATCTTGATGATACTTCGTGGTAATGATCGGTACACAAATCCCACTTGACTCACCAAATTTTGTTTTTGTAGTTTGAAGCGTTCATTTACAGTAGCAGTTTATATTTTTAGGTTTCCCTCTGTTTTCTCCTATATAGATAGATGAATTTGGAACTCTAAATCCAACATGGTTACTAGTAGCTCTTTGAAACTTGACAAAAAAGGAGTTCTCAGTTTTTTGTCTATGGTTTGTTTCCTCTTCAAGTAGCCCTAGGCACAGATTGTGGAAAAGCACTTTCATTAAGAGGGGTTGCCAAGCTTCTAAGAAATAACGATTTTCCGAAATACCAGCAAATATTTTTTCTCCCAATCTTGATGATACTTGGAGCTAATGATCAGTACACAAATCCCACTTCGCGCACCAAATTTTGTTCTTCTATGTTGAAACGTTCGTCTACAGTAGCAGTTTTTATATTTAGGTTAACCTCTGTTCTCTCCTATATAGATAGATGAATTTGGAACTCTAAATCCAACATGGTTTGTAGTAGCTCTTTGAAACTTGACAAAATAAAGGAGCTCTCAGTTTTGTCTCTTTGGTTTGTTTCCTCTTCAAGTAGCCCTAGGCACAGACTGTGGAAAAGCATTTTCATTGAGAGGGGTTGCCAAGCTTCTATGAATTCACGAGTTTTCGAAATACCAGCAAGTATTTTTTCACCCAATCTTGATGATACTTGGTGGTAATGATCAGTACACAAATCCCACTTGGCTCACCAAATTTGATTCTTCTAGGTTGAAGCGTTCGTCTACAGTAGCAGTTTTTATATTTAGGTTTACCTCTGTTCCCTCCTATATAGATAGATGAATTTGGAACTCTAAATACAACATGGTTTGTAGTAGCTCTTTGAAACTTGAAAAAATAAAGTAGTTCTCAGTTTTGTCTCTATGGTTTGTTTCCTCTTCAAGTAGCTCTAGGCACAGGCTGTGGAAAAGCACTTTCATTGAATAGGGTTGCCAATCTTCCAAGAAATTACGAGTTTCCGAAATACGAGCAAATATTTTTTTACCCAATCTTGATGATATGTTTTGTTAATGAGAAGTACACAAATCCCACTTGGCTCACCAAATTTTGTTCTTCTAGGTTGAAGCGTTCGTCTACAGTAGCAGTTTTTATATTTAGGTTTCCCTCTTTCTCTCCTATATAGATAGATGAATTTGGAACTCTAAATCCAACATGGTTTGTAGTAGCTCTTTGAAACTTGACAAATAAAGGATTTCTCAGTTTTGTCTCTATGGTTTGTTTAATTTTCAAGGAGCCCTAGGCACAGACTGTGGAAAAGCACTTTCATTGAGAGGGGTTGCCAATCTTCTAAGAAATAACGAGTTTCCGAAATACCAGCAAATATTTTTTCACCCAATCTTGATGATACTTGGTGGTAATGATCAGTACACAAATCCCACTTGGCTCTCCAAATTTTGTTCTTCTAGGTTGAAGCTTTCGTCAACAGTAGCAGGTTTTATATTTAGGTTTCACTCTGTTCTCTCCTATATGGATAGATGAATTTGGAACTCTAAATCCAACATGGTTTGCAGTAGCTCTTTGAAACTTGACAAAATAAAGGAGTTCTCAGTTTTGTCTCTATGGTTTGTTTCCTCTTCAAGTAGCCCTAGGCACAGGCTGTGGAAAAGCACTTTCATTGAGAGGGGTTGCCGAGCTTCTAAGAAATAACGAGTTTTCGAAATACCAGCAAGTATTTTTTCACCCAATCTTGATGATACTTGGCGGTAATGATCAGTACACACATACCACTTGACTCACCAAAATTTGTTCTTCTAGGTTGAAGCGTTCGTCTGCAGTAGCAGTTTTTATATTTCGGTTTCACTCTGTTCTCTCATATATAGATAGAAGAATTTGGAATTCTAAATCCAACATGGTTACTAGTAGCTCTTTGAAACTTGACAAAAAAGGAGTTCTCAGTTTTGTATCTATGCTTTGTTTCCTCTTCAAGTAGCCCTAGGCACAGACTGTGGAAAAGCACTTTCATTGAGAGGAGTTGCCAAGCTTCTAAGAAATAACGAGTTTCCGAAATACCAGCAAATATTTTTTCACCCAATCTTGATGAATCTTGGAGCTAATGATCAGTACACAAATCCCACTTGGCGCACCAAATTTTGTTCTTCTATGTTGATACGTTCGTCTACAGTAGCAGTTTTTATATTTAGGTTAACCTCTGTTCTCTCCTATATAGATAGATGAATTTGGAACTCTAAATCCAACATGGTTTGTAGTAGCTCTTTGAAACTTGACAAAATAAAGGAGCTCTCAGTTTTGTCTCTTTGGTTTGTTTCTTCTTCAAGTAGCCCTAGGCACAGACTGTGGAAACGCATTTTCATTGAGAGGGGTTGCCAAGCTTCTATGAATTCACGAGTTTTCGAAATACCAGCAAGTATTTTTTCACCCATTCTTGATGATACTTGGTGGTAAAGATCAGTACACAAATCCCACTTGGCGCACCAAATTTTGTTCTTCTATGTTGATACGTTCGTCTACAGTAGCAGTTTTTATATTTAGGTTTCCCTCTGTTCTCTCCTATATAGATAGATGAATTTGGAACTCTAAATTCAACATGGTTTGTAGTAGCTCTTTGAACCTTGACAAAATAAAGCAGTTCTCAGTTTTGTCTCTATGGTTTGTTTCCTCTTCAAGTAGCTCTAGGCACAGACTGTGGAAAAGCAATTTCATTAAAAGGGGTGGCCAAGCTTCCAAGAAATAACGAGTTTCCGAAATACCAGCAAATATTTTTTCACCCAAACTTGATGATACTTGGTGGTAACGATCGGTACACAAATCCCACTTGACTCACCAAAACTTGTTCTTCTAGTTTGAAGCGTTCGTTTACAGTAGCAGTTTATATTTTTAGGTTTCCCTCTGTTCTCTTCTATATAGATAGATGAATTTGGAACTACAAATCCAACATGGTTTTTAGTAGCTCTTTGAAACTTCACAAAAAAAATAGTTCTCAGTTTTGTCTCTATGATTTTTTTCCTCTTCAAGTAGACCTAAGCAGAGACTGTGGAAAAGCACTTTCATTGAAAAGGGTTGCCAAGCTTCCAAGAAATTACGAGTTTCCGAAATAACAGCAAATATTTTTTCACCGAATCTTGATGATACGTTTTGGTAATGACAAGTACACAAATCCCACTTGGCTCACCAAATTTTGTTCTTCTAGTTTGAAGCGTTCGTCCACAGTAGCAGTTTTTATATTTAGGTTTCCCTCTGATCTCTCCTATATAGATAGATGAATTTGGAACTCTAAATCCAATATGGTTTGTAGTAGCCCTTGGAAACTTGAGAAAATAAAGGAGTTCTCAGTTTTGTCTCTATGGTTTGTTTAATCTTCAAGGAGCCCTAGGCACAGACTGTGGAAAAGCACTTTCATTGAGAGGGGTTGCCAAGCTTTAAGAAATAAAGAGTTTCCGAAATACCAGCAAATATTTTTTCACCCAATCTTGATGATACTTGGTGGTAATGATCAGTATACAAATCTCACTTGGCTCACCAAATTTTGTTCTTCTTGGTTTAAGCGTTCTTCTACAGTAGCAGTTTTTATATTTAGGTTTTCCTCTGTTCTCTCATATATAGATAGATGAATATGGAACTCTAAATCCAACATGGTTTGCAGTAGCTCTTTGAAACTTGACAAAATAAAGGAGTTCTCAGTTTTGTCTCTATGGTTTGTTCCCTCTTCAAGTAGCCCTAGGCACAGACTGTGGAAAAGCACTTTCATTGAGAGGGGTTGCCAAGCTTCAAGAAATAACGAGTTTCCGAAATACCAGCAAATATTTTTTCACCCAATCTTGATGATACATGGAGCTAATGATCAGTACAAAAATCCCACTTGGCTCACCAAATTTTGTTCTTCTATGTTGAAGCGTTCGTCTACAGTAGCAGTTTTTATATTTAGGTTTCCCTCTGTTCTCTCCTATATAGTTAGATGAATTTGGAACAATAAATCCATCATGGTTTGTAGTAGCTCTTTGAAACTTGACAAAATAAAGGAGCTCTCAGTTTTGTCTCTATGGTTTGTTTTCTCTTCAAGTAGCCCTAGGCACAGATTGTGGAAAAGCATTTTCATTGAGAGGGGTTGCCAAGCTTCTAAGAATTAACCAGTTTCCGAAATACCAGCAAATATTTTTTCACCCAATCTTGATGATACTTCGTGGTAATGATCAGTACACAAATCCAACTTGGCTCAGCAAATTTTGTTCTTCTAGGTTGAAGCGTTCGTCTACAGTAGCAGTTTTTATATTTAGGTTTCCCTCTGTTCTCTCCTATATAGATAGATGAATTTTTAACTCTAAATTCAACATAGTTTGTAGTAGCTCTTTGAAACTTGACAAAGTAAAGTAGTTCTCAGTTTTGTCTCTATGGTTTGTTTCCTCTTCAAGTAGCTCTAGGCACAGACTGTGGAAAAGCACTTTCATTGAAAGGGGTGGCCAAGCTTCCAAGAAATAACGAGTTTCCGAAATACCAGCAAGTATTTTTTCACCCAAACTTGATGATACTTGGTGGTAATGATCGGTACACAAATCCCACTTGACTCACCAAAATTTGTTCTGCTAGGTTGAAGCGTTCGTTTACAGTAGCAGTTTAAATTTTTAGGTTTCTCTCTGTTCTGTCCTATATAGATAGATGAATTTGGAACTATAAATCCAACATGGTTTTTAGTAGCTCTTTGAAACTTGACAAAAAAAAAGTAGTTCTCAGTTTTGTCTCTATGATTTGTTTCTTGTTCAAGTAGACCTAAGCAGAGACTGTGGAAAAGCACTTTCATTGAAAAGGGTTGCCAAGCTTCCAAGAAATTACGAGTTTCCGAAATACCTGCAAATATTTTTTCACCCAATCTTGATGAAACGTTTTGGTAATGACAAGTACAAAAAATCCCACTTGGCTCACCAAATTTTGTTCTTCTAGGTTGAAGCGTTCGTCTAGAGTAGCAGTTTTTATATTTAGGTTTGCCTCTATCTCTCCTATGTAGATAGATGAATTTGGAACTCTAAATCCAACATGGTTTGTAGTAGCTCTTTGAAACTTGACAAATAAAGGAGTTCTCAGTTTTGTCTATATGGTTTGTTTAATCTTCAAGGAGCCCTAGGCACAGACTGTGGAAAAGCGCTTTCATTGAGAGGGGTTGCCAAGCTTCTAAGAATTAACGAGTTTCCTAAATACCAGCAAATATTTTTTCACCCACTCTTGATGATACCTGGTGGTAATGATCAGTACACAAATCCCACTTGGCTCACCAAATTTTGTTCTTCTAGGTTGAAGCGTTCGTTTACAGTAGCAGTTTATATTTAGGTTTCCCTCTGTTCTCTCCTATATAGATATATGAATTTGGAACTCTAAATCCAACATGATTTTTAGTAGCTCTTTGAAACTTGACAAAATAAAGGAGTTCTCAGTTTTGTCTCTATGGTTTCTTTCCTCTTCAAGTAGCCCTAGGCACAGACTGTGAAAAGCACTTTCATTGAGAGGGGCTGCCAATCTTCCAAGAATTAACGAGTTTCCAAAATACCAGCAAATATGTTTTCAATCAATCTTGATGATACTTGGTGGTAATGATCGGTACACAAATCCCACTTGGCTCACCAAATTTTGCTCTTCGTGGTTGAAGCGTTCGTTTACAGTAGCAGTTTATATTTTTAGATTTCCCTCTATTCTCTCCTATATAAATAGATGAATTTGGAACTCTAAATCCAACATGGCTTGTGGTAGCTCTTTGAAACTTTGTAAAATAAAGGAGTTCTCAGTATTGTCTCTATGGTTTGTTTCCTCTTCAAGTAGCCCTAGGCACAACTGTGGAAAAGCACTTTCATTGAGAGGGGTTGCCAAGCTTCTAAGAAATAACGATTTTCCGAAATACCAGCAAATATTTTTTTACCAATCTTGATAATACTTCGTGGTAATGATCAGAACACAAATCCCACTTGGCTCACCAAATTTTGTTCTTCTAGGTTGAAGCTTTCGTCTATAGTAGCAGTTTTTATATTTAGGTTTCCCTCTGTCCTCTCCTATATAGATAGAAGATATTGGAACTCTTAAGCCAACATGGTTACTGGTAGCTCTTTGAACCTTGACAAAATTAACGAGTTCTTAGTTTTGTGTCTATGGTTTGTTTCCTCTTCAAGTAGATCGAGGCACAGACTGTGGAAAAGCACTTTCATTGAAAGGGGTGGCCAAGCTTCCAAGAAATAACGAGTTTCCGAAATACCAGCAAATATTTTTTCACCCAATCTTGATGATACTTCGTGGTAATGATCGG
>NW_027511486.1:0-24600 GCF_048772815.1 Callospermophilus lateralis
AAGTTCTATCTCTATGGTTTGTTTCCTCTTGAAGTACCCAATGCAGAGACTGGTGAAAAACACTTTCGTTTGAAAGGTATTGCCAAGCTTCCAAAAAACTACTAGTTTGCTGAAATCTCAGCAAACATTTTTTCACCAAATCTTGATGATACTTAGTGGTAATGATCAGTTCACTAATCCCACTTGGCTGCCCAATTTTTATTCTTCTAGGTTGAAGCATTCGTTTCCAGTAACAGTTTGAATTTTTAGGTTTCACTCTGTTTTCTCCTACATAGATAGCTGTGTTTGGAATTCAAAATCAAACACGGTTTGTGCTAGCTCCTTGAAACATGACCAAATGAAGTAGTTCTAAGTTCTATCTCTATGGTTTGTTTCCGCTGGAAGTACCCCATGCAGAGACTGGTGAAAAACACTTTCATTTGAAAGGGTTTGCCAAGCTTCCAAAAAACTACTAGTTTGCTGAAATCTCAGCAAACATTTTTTCACCAAATCTTGATGATACTTGGTTGCAATGATCAGTTCACTAATCCCACTTGGCTGCCCAATATTTATTCTTCTAGCTTGAAGCGTTCGTTTTCAGTAACAGTTTGAATTTTTAGTTTTCACTCTGTTTTCTGCTATATAGTTAGATGTGTTTGAAACTCTAAATCAAACACGGTTTGTGCTAGCTCCATGAAACTTGACCAAATGAAGTAGTTCTAAGTTCTATTTGTATGGTTTGTTTCCTCTTGAAGTACCCCATGCAGAGACTGTCGAAAAACACTTTCGTTTGAAATCGGTTGACATGCTTCCAAAAAACTACTAGTTTGATGAAAAATCAGCAAACATTTTTTCACCAAATCTTGATGATACTTGGTGGTAATGATCAGTTCACTAATCCCACTTGGCTGCCCAATTTTCATTCTTCTAGGTTGAAGCATTCGTTTCCAGTAACAGTTTGAATTTTTAGGTTTCACTCTGTTTTCTCCTACATAGATAGCTGTGTTTGGAATTCTAAATCAAACACGGTTTGTGCTAGCTCCTTGAAACTTGACCAAATGAAGGAGTTCTAAGTTCTATCTCTATGGTTTGTTTCCTCTTGAAGTACCCCATGCAGAGACTGGCGAAAAACATTTTCGTTTGAAAGGGGTTGCTAGGCTTCCAAAAAACTACTAGTTTGCTGAAATCTCAGCAAACATTTTTTCACCAAATCTTGATGATACTTGGTGGTAATGATCAGTTCACTAATCCCACTTGGCTGCCCAATTTTCATTCTTCTAGGTTGAAGCATTCGTTTCCAGTAACAGTTTGAATTTTTAGGTTTCACTCTGTTTTCTCCTACATAGATAGCTCTGTTTGGAATTCTAAATCAAACACGGTATGTGCTAGCTCTTTGAAACTTGACCAAATGAAGTAGTTCTAAGTTCTAACTCTATGGTTTGTTTCCTCTTGAAGTACCCCATGCAGAGACTGGCGAAAAACACTTTCGTTTGAAAGGGGTTGCCAAGCTTCCAAAAAACTACTAGTTTGCTGAAATCTCAGCAAACATTTTTTCACCAAATCTTGTTGATACTTGGTGGTAATAATCAGTTCACTAATCCCACTTGGCTGCCCAATTTTCATTCTTCTAGGTTGAAGCATTCGTTTCCAGTAACAGTTTGAATTTTTAGGTTTCACTCTGTTTTCTCCTACATAGATAGCTGTGTTTGAAACTCTAAATCAAACACGGTTTGTGCTATCTCCATGAAACTTGACCAAATGAAGTAGTTCTAAGTTCTATCTGTATGGTTTGTTTCCTCTTAAAGTACCCCATGCAGAGACTGGCGAAACACACTTTCGTTTGAAAGGGGTTGCCAAGCTTCCAAAAAACTACTAGTTTGCTGAAATCTCAGCAAACATTTTTTCACCAAATCTTGATGATACTTGGTGGTAATGATAAGTTCACTAATCCCACGTGGCTGCCCAATTTTCATTCTTCTAGGTTGAAGCATTCGTTTCCAGAAACAGTTTGAATTTTTAGGTTTCACTATGTTTTCTCTTACATAGATAGCTGTGTTTGGAATTCTAAATCAAACACGGTTTGTGCTAGCTCTTTGAAACTTGACCAAATGAAGTAGTTCTAAGTTCTATCTCTATGGTTTGTTTCCTCTTGAAGTACCCCATGCAGAGACTGGCGAAAAACACTTTCGTTTGAAAGGGGTTGCCAAGCTTCCAAAAAACTACTAGTTTGCTGAAATCTCAGCAAACATTTTTTCACCAAATCTTGATGATACTTGGTGTTAATGATCAGTTCACTAATCCCACTTGGCTGCCCAATTTTTATTCTTCTAGGTTGAAGCGTTCGTTTCCAGTAACAGTTTGAATTTTTAGGTTTCACTCTGTTTTCTGCTATATAGTTAGATGTACTTGAAACTCTAAATCAAAGACGGTTTGTGCTAGCTCCTTGAAACATGACCAAATGAAGTAGTTCTAAGTTCTATCTGTATGGTTTGTTTCCTCTTAAAGTACCCCATGCAGAGACTGTCGAAAAACACTTTCGTTTGAAAGGGGTTGCCATGCTTCCAAAAAACTACTAGTTTGATGAAAAATCAACAAACATTTTTTCACCAAATCTTGATGATACTTGGTGGTAATGATCAGTTCACTAATCCCACTTGGCTGCCCAATTTTCATTCTTCTAGGTTGAAGCATTCGTTTCCAGTAACAGTTTGAATTTTTAGGTTTCACTCTGTTTTCTCCTACATAGATAGCTGTGTTTGGAATTCTAAATCAAACACGGTTTGTGCTAGCTCCTTGAAACTTGACCAAATGAAGTAGTTCTAAGTTCTATCTCTATGGTTTGTTTCCTCTTAAAGTACCCAATGCAGAGACTGGTGAAAAACACTTTCGTTTAAAAGGGGTTGCCAAGCTTCCAAAAAACTACTAGTTTGCTGAAATCTCAGCAAACATTTTTTCACCAAATCTTGATAATACTTAGTGGTAATGATCAGTTCACTAATCCCACTTGGCTGCCCAATTTTTATTCTTCTAGGTTGAAGCATTCGTTTCCAGTAACAGTTTGAATTTTTAGGTTTCACTCTGTTTTCTCCTACATAGATAGCTGTGTTTGGAATTCTAAATCAAACACGGTTTGTGCTAGCTCCTTGAAACATGACCAAATGAAGTAGTTCTAAGTTGTATCTCTATGGTTTGTTTCCGCTGGAAGTACCCCATGCAGAGACTGGTGAAAAACACTTTCATTTGAAAGGGTTTGCCAAGCTTCAAAAAACTACTAGTTTGCTGAAATCTCAGCAAACATTTTTTCACCAAATCTTGATGATACTTGGTTGCAATGATCAGTTCACTAATCCCACTTGGCTGCCCAATATTTATTCTTCTAGCTTGAAGCGTTCGTTTTCAGTAACAGTTTGAATTTTTAGTTTTCACTCTGTTTTCTGCTATATAGTTAGATGTGGTTGAAACTCTAAATCAAACACGGTTTGTGCTAGCTCCATGAAACTTGACCAAATGAAGTAGTTCTAAGTTCTATTTGTATGGTTTGTTTCCTCTTGAAGTACCCCATGCAGAGACTGTCGAAAAACACTTTCGTTTGAAAGGGTTTGGCATGCTTCCAAAAAACTACTAGTTTGATGAAAAATCAGCAAACATTTTTTCACCAAATCTTGATGATACTTGGTGGTAATGATCAGTTCACTAATCCCACTTGGCTGCCCAATTTTCATTCTTCTAGGTTGAAGCATTCGTTTCCAGTAACAGTTTGAATTTTTAGGTTTCACTCTGTTTTCTCCTACATAGATAGCTGTGTTTGAAATTCAAAATCAAACACGGTTTGTGCTAGCTCCTTGAAACTTGACCAAATGAAGGAGTTCTAAGTTCTATCTCTATGGTTTGTTTCCTCTTGAAGTACCCCATGCAGAGACTGGCGAAAAACATTTTCGTTTGAAAGGGGTTGCCAAGCTTCCAAAAAACTACTAGTTTGCTGAAATCTCAGCAAACATTTTTTCACCAAATCTTGATGATACTTGGTGGTAATGATCAGTTCACTAATCCCACTTGGCTGCCCAATTTTCATTCTTCTAGGTTGAAGCATTCGTTTATAGTAACAGTTTGAATTTTTAGGTTTCACTCTGTTTTCTCCTACATAGATAGCTCTGTTTGGAATTCTAAATCAAACACGGTATGTGCTAGCTCTTTGAAACTTGACCAAATGAAGTAGTTCTAAGTTCTATCTCTATGGTTTGTTTCCTCTTGAAGTACCCCATGCAGAGACTGGCGAAAAACACTTTCGTTTGAAAGGGGTTGCCAAGCTTCCAAAAAACTACTAGTTTGCTGAAATCTCAGCAAACATTTTTTCACCAAATCTTGATGATACTTGGTGGTAATGATCAGTTCACTAATCCCACTTGGCTGCCCAATTTTCATTCTTCTAGGTTGAAGCATTCGTTTCCAGTAACAGTTTGAATTTTTAGGTTTCACTCTGTTTTCTCCTACATAGATAGCTGTGTTTGGAATTCTAAATCAAACACGGTTTGTGCTAGCTCCTTGAAACTTGACCAAATGAAGTAGTTCTAAGTTCTATCTCTATGGTTTGTTTCCTCTTGAAGTACCCCATGCAGAGACTGGCGAAAAACACTTTCGTTTGAAAGGGGTTGCCAAGCTTCCATAAAACTACTAGTTTGCTGAAATATCAGCAAATATTTTTTCACCAAATCTTGATGATACTTGGTGGTAATGATCAGTTCACTAATCCCACTTGGCTGCCCAATTTTTATTCTTCTAGGTTGAAGTATTCGTTTCCAGTAACAGTTTGAATTTTTGGTTTCACTCTGTTTTCTAATGCATAGATAGCAGTGTTTGGAATTCTAAATCAAACACGGTTTGTGCTAGCTCCTTGAAACTTGACCAAATGAAGTAGTTCTAAGTTCTATCTCTATGGTTTGTTTCCTCTTGAATTAGACCATGCAGAGACTGGTGAAAAACACTTACGTTTGAAAGGGGTTGCCAAGCTTCCAAAAAACTACTAGTTTGCTGAAATCTCAGCAAACATTTTTTCACCAAATCTTGATGATACTTGGTTGCAATGATCAGTTCACTAATCCCACTTGGCTGTCCAATTTTTATTCTTCTAGGTTGAAGCGTTCGTTTCCAGTAACAGATTGAATTTTTAGTTTTCACTCTGTTTTCTGCTACATAAATAGCAGTGTTTGGAATTCTAAGTCAAACACGGTTTGTGCTAGCTCCTTGAAACTTGACCAAATGAAGTAGTTCTAAGTTCTATCTCTATGGTTTGTTTCCTCTTGAAGTAGACCATGCAGAGACTGGCGAAAAACACTTTCGTTTGAAAGGGGTTGCCAAGCTTCCAAAAAACTACTAGTTTGCTGAAATCTCAGCAAACATTTTTACACCAAATCTGGATGATACTTGGTGGTAATGATCAGTTCACTAATCCCACTTGGCTGCCCAATTTTCATTCTTCTAGGTTGAACTATTCGTTTCCAGTAACAGTTTGAATTTTTAGGTTTCACTCTGTTTTCTGCTATATAGTTAGATGTGTTTGAAACTCTAAATCAAACACGGTTTGTGCTAGCTCCTTGAAACTTGACCAAATGAACTAGTTCTAAGTTCTATCTCTATGGTTTGTTTCCTCTTGAAGTACCCCATGCAGAGACTGGCGAAAAACACTTTCGTTTGAAAGGGGTTGCCAAGCTTCCAAAAAACTACTAGTTTGCTGAAATCTCAGCAAACATTTTTTCACCAAATCTTGATGATACTTGGTGGTAATGATCAGTTCACTAATCCCACTTGGCTGCCCAATTTTCATTCTTCTAGGTTGAAGCATTCGTTTCCAGTAACAGTTTGAATTTTTAGGTTTCACTCTGTTTTCTCCTACATAGATAGCTGTGTTTGGAATTCTAAATCAAACACGGTTTGTGCTAGCTCCTTGAAACTAGACCAAATGAAGTAGTTGTAAGTTCTATCTCTATGGTTTGTTTCCTCTTGAAGTACCCCATGCAGAGACTGGCGAAAATCTCTTTCGTTTGAAAGGGGTTGCCAAGCTTCCAAAAAACTACTAGTTTGCTGAAATCTCAGCAAACATTTTTTCAACAAATCTTGATGATACTTGGTGGTAATGATCAGTTCACTAATCCCACTTGGCTGCCCAATTTTTATTCTTCTAGGTTGAAGCATTTGTTTCCAGTAACAGTTTGAATTTTTAGTTTTCACTCTGTTTTCTCCTACATAGATAGCTGTGTTTGGAATTCTAAATCAAACACGGTTTGTGCTAGCTCCTTGAAACTTGACCAAATGAAGTAGTTCTAAGTTGTATCTCTATGGTTTGTTTCCTCTTGAAGTACCCCATGCAGAGACTGGCGAAAAACACTTTCGTTTGAAAGGGGTTGCCAAGCTTCCAAAAAACTACTAGTTTGCTGAAATCTCAGCAAACATTTTTTCACCAAATCTTGATGATACTTGGTGGTAATGATCAGTTCACTAATCCCACTTGGCTGCCCAATTTTTATTCTTCTAGGTTGAAGCGTTCGTTTCCAGTAACAGTTTGAATTTTTAGATTTCACTCTGTTTTCTCCTACATAGATAGCTGTGTTTGAAACTCTAAATCAAACACGGTTTGTGCTATCTCCATGAAACTTGACCAAATGAAGTAGTTCTATGTTCTATCTGTATGGTTTGTTTCCTCTTAAAGTACCCCATGCAGAGACTGGCGAAACACACTTTCGTTTGAAAGGGGTTGCGAAGCTTCCAAAAAACTACTAGTTTGCTGAAATCTCAGCAAACATTTTTTCACCAAATCTTGATGATACTTGGTGGTAATGATCAGTTCACTAATCCCACGTGGCTGCCCAATTTTCATTCTTCTAGGTTGAAGCATTCGTTTCCAGAAACAGTTTGAATTTTTAGGTTTCACTATGTTTTCTCTTACATAGATAGCTGTGTTTGGAATTCTAAATCAAACACGGTTTGTGCTAGCTCCTTGAAACTTGACCAAATGAACTAGTTCTAAGTTCTATCTCTATGGTTTGTTTCCTCTTGAAGTACCCCATGCAGAGACTGGCGAAAAACACTTTCGTTTGAAAGGGGTTGCCAAGCTTCCAAAAAACTACTAGTTTGCTGAAATCTCAGCAAACATTTTTTCACCAAATCTTGATGATACTTGGTGTTAATGATCAGTTCACTAATCCCACTTGGCTGCCCAATTTTTATTCTTCTAGGTTGAAGCGTTCGTTTCCAGTAACAGTTTGAATTTTTAGGTTTCACTCTGTTTTCTGCTATATAGTTAGATGTGCTTGAAACTCTAAATCAAAGACGGTTTGTGCTAGCTCCTTGAAACTTGACCAAATTAAGTAGTTCTAAGTTCTATCTCTATGGTTTGTTTCCTCTTGAAGTACCCCATGCAGAGACTGTCGAAAAACACTTTCGTTTGAAAGGGGTTGCCATGCTTCCAAAAAACTACTAGTTTGATGAAAAATCAGCAAACATTTTTTCACCAAATCTTGATGATACTTGGTGGTAATGATCAGTTCACTAATCCCACTTGGCTGCCCAATTTTCATTCTTCTAGGTTGAAGCATTCGTTTCCAGTAACAGTTTGAAATTTTAGGTTTCACTCTGTTTTCTCCTACATAGATAGCTGTGTTTGGAATTCTAAATCAAACACGGTTTGTGCTAGCTCCTTGAATCTTGACCAAATGAAGTAGTTCTAAGATCTATCTCTATGGTTTGTTTCCTCTTGAAGTACCCAATGCAGAGACTGGCGAAAAACACTTTCGTTTGAAAGGGGTTGCCAAGCTTCCAAAAAACTACTAGTTTGCTGAAATCTCAGCAAACATTTTTTCACCAAATCTTGATGATACTTGGTTGCAATGATCAGTTCACTAATCCCACTTGGCTGCCCAATATTTATTCTTCTAGGTTGAAGCGTTCGTTTTCAGTAACAGTTTGAATTTTTAGTTTTCACTCTGTTTTCTGCTATATAGTTAGATGTGTTTGAAACTCTAAATCAAACACGGTTTGTGCTAGCTCCATGAAACTTGACCAAATGAAGTAGTTCTAAGTTCTATTTGTATGGTTTGTTTCCTCTTGAAGTACCCCATGCAGAGACTCGCGAAAAACACTTTCGTTTGAAAGGGGTTGCCAAGCTTCCAAAAAACTACTAGTTTGATGAAAAATCAGCAAACATTTTTTCACCAAATCTTGATGATACTTGGTGGTAATGATCAGTTCACTAATCCCACTTGGCTGCCCAATTTTCATTCTTCTAGGTTGAAGCATTCGTTTCCAGTAACAGTTTGAATTTTTAGGTTTCACTCTGTTTTCTCCTACATAGATAGCTGTGTTTGGAATTCTAAATCAAACACGGTTTGTGCTAGCTCCTTGAAACTTGACCAAATGAAGTAGTTCTAAGATCTATCTCTATGGTTTGTTTCCTCTTGAAGTACCCAATGCAGAGACTGGCGAAAATCTCTTTCGTTTGAAAGGGGTTGCCAAGCTTCCAAAAAACTACTAGTTTGCTGAAATCTCAGCAAACATTTTTTCAACAAATCTTGATGATACTTGGTGGTAATGATCAGTTCACTAATCCCACTTGGCTGCCCAATTTTTATTCTTCTAGGTTGAAGCATTTGTTTCCAGTAACAGTTTGAATTTTTAGTTTTCACTCTGTTTTCTCCTACATAGATAGCTGTGTTTGGAATTCTAAATCAAACACGGTTTGTGCTAGCTCCTTGAAACTTGACCAAATGAAGTAGTTCTAAGTTGTATCTCTATGGTTTGTTTCCTCTTGAAGTACCCCATGCAGAGACTGGCGAAAAACACTTTCGTTTGAAAGGGGTTGCCAAGCTTCCAAAAAACTACTAGTTTGCTGAAATCTCAGCAAACATTTTTTCACCAAATCTTGATGATACTTGGTGGTAATGATCAGTTCACTAATCCCACTTGGCTGCCCAATTTTTATTCTTCTAGGTTGAAGCGTTCGTTTCCAGTAACAGTTTGAATTTTTAGATTTCACTCTGTTTTCTCCTACATAGATAGCTGTGTTTGAAACTCTAAATCAAACACGGTTTGTGCTATCTCCATGAAACTTGACCAAATGAAGTAGTTCTATGTTCTATCTGTATGGTTTGTTTCCTCTTAAAGTACCCCATGCAGAGACTGGCGAAACACACTTTCGTTTGAAAGGGGTTGCGAAGCTTCCAAAAAACTACTAGTTTGCTGAAATCTCAGCAAACATTTTTTCACCAAATCTTGATGATACTTGGTGGTAATGATCAGTTCACTAATCCCACGTGGCTGCCCAATTTTCATTCTTCTAGGTTGAAGCATTCGTTTCCAGAAACAGTTTGAATTTTTAGGTTTCACTATGTTTTCTCTTACATAGATAGCTGTGTTTGGAATTCTAAATCAAACACGGTTTGTGCTAGCTCCTTGAAACTTGACCAAATGAACTAGTTCTAAGTTCTATCTCTATGGTTTGTTTCCTCTTGAAGTACCCCATGCAGAGACTGGCGAAAAACACTTTCGTTTGAAAGGGGTTGCCAAGCTTCCAAAAAACTACTAGTTTGCTGAAATCTCAGCAAACATTTTTTCACCAAATCTTGATGATACTTGGTGTTAATGATCAGTTCACTAATCCCACTTGGCTGCCCAATTTTTATTCTTCTAGGTTGAAGCGTTCGTTTCCAGTAACAGTTTGAATTTTTAGGTTTCACTCTGTTTTCTGCTATATAGTTAGATGTGCTTGAAACTCTAAATCAAAGACGGTTTGTGCTAGCTCCTTGAAACTTGACCAAATTAAGTAGTTCTAAGTTCTATCTCTATGGTTTGTTTCCTCTTGAAGTACCCCATGCAGAGACTGTCGAAAAACACTTTCGTTTGAAAGGGGTTGCCATGCTTCCAAAAAACTACTAGTTTGATGAAAAATCAGCAAACATTTTTTCACCAAATCTTGATGATACTTGGTGGTAATGATCAGTTCACTAATCCCACTTGGCTGCCCAATTTTCATTCTTCTAGGTTGAAGCATTCGTTTCCAGTAACAGTTTGAAATTTTAGGTTTCACTCTGTTTTCTCCTACATAGATAGCTGTGTTTGGAATTCTAAATCAAACACGGTTTGTGCTAGCTCCTTGAAACTTGACCAAATGAAGTAGTTCTAAGATCTATCTCTATGGTTTGTTTCCTCTTGAAGTACCCAATGCAGAGACTGGCGAAAAACACTTTCGTTTGAAAGGGGTTGCCAAGCTTCCAAAAAACTACTAGTTTGCTGAAATCTCAGCAAACATTTTTTCACCAAATCTTGATGATACTTGGTTGCAATGATCAGTTCACTAATCCCACTTGGCTGCCCAATATTTATTCTTCTAGGTTGAAGCGTTCGTTTTCAGTAACAGTTTGAATTTTTAGTTTTCACTCTGTTTTCTGCTATATAGTTAGATGTGTTTGAAACTCTAAATCAAACACGGTTTGTGCTAGCTCCATGAAACTTGACCAAATGAAGTAGTTCTAAGTTCTATTTGTATGGTTTGTTTCCTCTTGAAGTACCCCATGCAGAGACTCGCGAAAAACACTTTCGTTTGAAAGGGGTTGCCAAGCTTCCAAAAAACTACTAGTTTGATGAAAAATCAGCAAACATTTTTTCACCAAATCTTGATGATACTTGGTGGTAATGATCAGTTCACTAATCCCACTTGGCTGCCCAATTTTCATTCTTCTAGGTTGAAGCATTCGTTTCCAGTAACAGTTTGAATTTTTAGGTTTCACTCTGTTTTCTCCTACATAGATAGCTGTGTTTGGAATTCTAAATCAAACACGGTTTGTGCTAGCTCCTTGAAACTTGACCAAATGAAGGAGTTCTAAGTTCTATCTCTATGGTTTGTTTCCTCTTGAAGTACCCCATGCAGAGACTGGCGAAAAACATTTTCGTTTGAAAGGGGTTGCCAAGCTTCCAAAAAACTACTAGTTTGCTGAAATCTCAGCAAACATTTTTTCACCAAATCTTGATGATACTTGGTGGTAATGATCAGTTCACTAATCCCACTTGGCTGCCCAATTTTCATTCTTCTAGGTTGAAGCATTCGTTTCCAGTAACAGTTTGAATTTTTAGGTTTCACTCTGTTTTCTCCTACATAGATAGCTCTGTTTGGAATTCTAAATCAAACACGGTATGTGCTAGCTCTTTGAAACTTGACCAAATGAAGTAGTTCTAAGTTCTATCTCTATGGTTTGTTTCCTCTTGAAGTACCCCATGCAGAGACTGGCGAAAAACACTTTCGTTTGAAAGGGGTTGCCAAGCTTCCAAAAAACTACTAGTTTGCTGAAATCTCAGCAAACATTTTTTCACCAAATCTTGTTGATACTTGGTGGTAATGATCAGTTCACTAATCCCACTTGGCTGCCCAATTTTCATTCTTCTAGGTTGAAGCATTCGTTTCCAGTAACAGTTTGAATTTTTAGGTTTCACTCTGTTTTCTCCTACATAGATAGCTGTGTTTGGAATTCTAAATCAAACACGGTTTGTGCTAGCTCCTTGAAACTTGACCAAATGAAGTAGTTCTAAGTTCTATCTCTATGGTTTTTTTCCTCTTGAAGTACCCCATGCAGAGACTGGCGAAAAACACTTTCGTTTGAAAGGGGTTGCCAAGCTTCCAAAAAACTACTAGTTTGCTGAAATCTCAGCAAACATTTTTTCACCAAATCTTGATGATACTTGGTGGTAATGATCAGTTCACTAATCCCACTTGGCTGCCCAATTTTCATTCTTCTAGGTTGAAGCATTCGTTTCCAGTAACAGTTTGAATTTTTAGGTTTCACTCTGTTTTCTCCTACATAGATAGCAGTGTTTGGAATTCTAAATCAAACACGGTTTGTGCTAGCTCCTTGAAACTTGAGGAAATGAAGTAGTTCTAAGTTCTATCTCTATGGTTTGTTTCCTCTTGAAGTAGACCATGCAGAGACTGGCTAAAAACACTTTCGTTTGAAAGGGGTTGCCAAGCTTCCAAAAAACTACTAGTTTGCTGAAATCTCAGCAAACATTTTTTCACCAAATCTGGATGATACTTGGTGGTAATGATCAGTTCACTAATCCCACTTGGCTGCCCAATTTTCATTCTTCTAGGTTGAACTATTCGTTTCCAGTAACAGTTTGAATTTTTAGGTTTCACTCTGTTTTCTGCTATATAGTTAGATGTGTTTGAACTCTAAATCAAACACGGTTTGTGCTAGCTCCTTGAAACTTGACCAAATGAAGTAGTTCTAAGTTCTATCTCTATGGTTTGTTTCCTCTTGAAGTACCCCATGCAGAGACTGGCGAAAAACACTTTCGTTTGAAAGGTTTTGCCAAGCTTCCAAAAAACTACTAGTTTGCTGAAATCTCAGCAAACATTTTTTCACCAAATCTTGATGACACTTGGTGGTAATGATCAGTTCACTAATCCCACTTGGCTGCCCAATTTTCATTCTTCTAGGTTGAAGCATTCGTTTCCAGTAACAGTTTGAATTTTTAGGTTTCACTCTGTTTTCTCCTACATAGATAGCTGTGTTTGGAATTCTAAATCAAACACGGTTTGTGCTAGCTCCTTGAAACTTGACCAAATGAAGTAGTTCTAAGTTCTATCTCTACGGTTTGTTTCCTCTTGAAGTACCCCATGCAGAGACTGGCGAAAAACACTTTCGTTTGAAAGGGGTTGCCAAGCTTCCAAAAAATTACTAGTTTGCTGAAATCTCAGCAAACATTTTTTCACCAAATCTTGATGATACTTGGTGGTAATGATCAGTTCACTAATCCCACTTGGCTGCCCAATTTTATTCTTCTAGGTTGAAGCGTTCGTTTCCAGTAACAGTTTGAATTTTTAGGTTTACCTCTGTTTTCTGCTATACAGTTAGATGTGTTTGAAACTCTAAATCAAACACGGTTTGTGCTAGCTCCATGAAACTTGAACAAATGAAGTAGTTCTAAGTTCTATCTGTATGGTTTGTTTCCTCTTGAAGTACCCCATGCAGAGACTGGCGAAACACACTTTCGTTTGAAATCGGTTGCCAAGCTTCCAAAAAACTACTAGTTTGCTGAAATCTCAGCAAACATTTTTTCACCAAATCTTGATGATACTTAGTGGTAATGATCAGTTCACTAATCCCACGTGGCTGCCCAATTTTCATTCTTCTAGGTTGAAGCATTCGTTTCCAGAAACAGTTTGAATTTTTAGGTTTCACTCTGTTTTCTCCTACATAAATAGCTGTGTTTGGAATTCTAAATCAAACACGGTTTGTGCTAGCTCCTTGAAACTTGACCAAATGAAGTAGTTCTAAGTTCTATCTCTATGGTTTGTTTCCTCTTGAAGTACCCCATGCAGAGACTGGCGAAAAACACTTTCGTTTGAAAGGGGTTGCCAAGCTTCCAAAAAACTACTAGTTTGCTGAAATCTCAGCAAACATTTTTTCACCAAAACTTGATGATACTTGGTGGTAATGATCAGTTCACTAATCCCACGTGGCTGCCCAATTTTCATTCTTCTAGGTTGAAGCATTCGTTTCCAGAAACAGTTTGAATTTTTAGGTTTCACTATGTTTTCTCTTACATAGATAGCAGTGTTTGGAATTCTAAATCAAACACGGTTTGTGCTAGCTCCTTGAAACTTGACCAAATGAAGTAGTTCTAAGTTCTATCTCTATGGTTTGTTTCCTCTTGAAGTACCCCATGCAGAGACTGGCGAAAAACACTTTCGTTTGAAAGGGGTTGCCAAGCTTCCAAAAAACTACTAGTTTGCTGAAATCTCAGCAAACATTTTTTCACCAAAACTTGATGATACTTGGTGTTAATGATCAGTTCACTAATCCCACTTGGCTGCCCAATTTTTATTCTTCTAGGTTGAAGCGTTCGTTTCCAGTAACAGTTTGAATTTTTAGGTTTCACTCTGTTTTCTGCTATATAGTTAGATGTGCTTGAAACTCTAAATCAAAGACGGTTTGTGCTAGCTCCTTGAAACTTGACCAAATTAAGTAGTTCTAAGTTCTATCTCTATGGTTTGTTTCCTCTTGAAGTACCCCATGCAGAGACTGGCGAAAAACACTTTCGTTTGAAAGGGGTTGCCATGCTTCCAAAAAACTACTAGTTTGATGAAAAATCAGCAAACATTTTTTCACCAAATCTTGATGATACTTGGTGGTAATGATCAGTTCACTAATCCCACTTGGCTGTCCAATTTTCATTTTTCTAGGTTGAAGCATTCGTTTCCAGTAACAGTTTGAATTTTTAGGTTTCACTCTGTTTTCTCCTACATAGATAGCTGTGTTTGGAATTCTAAATCAAACACGGTTTGTGCTAGCTCCTTGAAACTTGACCAAATGAAGTAGTTCTAAGTTCTATCTCTATGGTTTGTTTCCTCTTGAAGTACCCAATGCAGAGACTTTCGAAAAACACTTTCGTTTGAAAGGGGTTGCCAAGCTTCCAAATAACTACTAGTTTGCTGAAATCTCAGCAAACATTTTTTCACCAAATCTTGATGATACTTAGTGGTAATGATCAGTTCACTAATCGCACTTGGCTGCCCAATTTTTATTCTTCTAGGTTGAAGCATTCGTTTCCAGTAACAGTTTGAATTTTTAGGTTTCACTCTGTTTTCTCCTACATAGATAGCTGTGTTTGGAATTCTAAATCAAACATGGTTTGTGCTAGCTCCTTGAAACATGACCAAATGAAGTAGTTCTAAGTTGTATCTCTATGGTTTGTTTCCGCTGGAAGTACCCCATGCAGAGACTGGCGAAAAACACTTTCGTTTGAAAGGGGTTGCCAAGCTTCCAAAAAACTACTAGTTTGCTGAAATCTCAGCAAACATTTTTTCACCAAATCTTGATGATACTTGGTGGTAATGATCAGTTCACTAATCCCACTTGGCTGCCCAATTTTCATTCTTCTAGGTTGAAGCATTTGTTTCCAGTAACAGTTTGAATTTTTAGGTTTCACTCTGTTTTCTCCTACATAGATAGCTCTGTTTGGAATTCTAAATCAAACACGGTTTGTGCTAGCTCCTTGAAACTTGATCAAATGAAGTAGTTCTAAGTTCTATCTCTATGGTTTGTTTCCTCTTGAAGTACCCCATGCAGAGACTGGCGAAAAACACTTTCGTTTGAAAGGGGTTGCCAAGCTTCCAAAAAACTACTGGTTTGCTGAAATCTCAGCAAACATTTTTTCACCAAATCTGGATGATACTTGGTGGTAATGATCAGTTCACTAATCCCACTTGGCTGAACAATTTTTATTCTTCTAAGTTAAAGCATTCGTTTCCAGTAAGAGTTTGAATTTTTAGGTTTCACTCTGTTTTCTCCTACATAGATAGCTGTGTTTGGAATTCTAAATCAAACACGGTTTGTGCTAGCTCCTTGAAACTTGACCAAATGAAGTAGTTCTATGTTGTATCTCTATGGTTTGTTTCCTCTTGAAGTACCCCATGCAGAGACTGGCGAAAAACACTTTCATTTGAAATTGTTTGCCAAGCTTCCAAAAAAACTACTAGTTTGCTGAAATCTCAGCAAACATTTTTTCACCAAATCTGGATGATACTTGGTGGTAATGATCAGTTCACTAATCCCACTTGGCTGCCCAATTTTCATTCTTCTAGGTTGAAGCATTTGTTTCCAGTAACAGTTTGAATTTTTAGGATTCACTCTGTTTTCTCCTACATAGATAGCTGTGTTTGGAATTCTAAATCAAACACGGTTTGTGCTAGCTCCTTGAAACTTGACCAAATGAAGTAGTTCTAAGTTCTATCTCTATGGTTTGTTTCCTCTTGAAGTACCCCATGCAGAGAGTGCCGAAAAACACTTTCGTTTGAAAGGGGTTGCCAAGCTTCCAAAAAACTACTAGTTTGCTGAAATCTCAGCAAACATTTTTTCACCAAATCTTGATGATACTTGGTTGCAATGATCAGTTCACTAATCCCACTTGGCTGTCCAATTTTTATTCTTCTAGGTTGAAGCGTTCGTTTCCAGTAACAGTTTGAATTTTTAGTTTTCACTCTGTTTTCTGCAATATAGTTAGATGTGTTTGAAACTCTAAATCAAACACGGTTTGTGCTAGCTCCATGAAACTTGACCAAAGGAAGTAGTTCTAAGTTCTATCTGTATGGTTTGTTTCCTCTTGAAGTACCCCATGCAGAGACTGTCAAAAAACACTTTCGTTTGAAAGGGGTTGCCATGCTTCCAAAAAACTACTAGTTTGATGAAAAATCAGCAAACATTTTTTCACCAAATCTTGATGATACTTGGTGGTAATGATCAGTTCACTAATCCCACTTGGCTGCCCAATTTTTATTCTTCTAGGTTGAAGCATTCGTTTCCAGTAACAGTTTAAATTTTTAGGTTTCACTCTGTTTTCTCCTACATAGATAGCTGTGTTTGGAATTCTAAATCAAACACGGTTTGTGCTATCTCCTTGAAACTTGACCAAATGAAGTAGTTCTAAGTTCTATCTCTATGGTTTGTTTCCTCTTGAAGTACCCCATGCAGAGACTGGCGAAAAACACTTTCGTTTGAAAGGGGTTGCCAAGCTTCCAAAAAACTACTAGTTTGCTGAAATCTCAGCAAACATTTTTTCACCAAATCTTGATGATACTTGGTGGTAATGATCAGTTCACTAATCCCACTTGGCTGCCCAATTTTTATTCTTCTAGGTTGAAGCATTCGTTTCCAGTAACAGTTTGAATTTTTAGGTTTCACTCTGTTTTCTCCTACATAGATAGCTGTGTTTGGAATTCTAACTCAAACACGGTTTGTGCTAGCTCCTTGAAACATGACCAAATGAAGTAGTTCTAAGTTGTATCTCTATGGTTTGTTTCCGCTGGAAGTACCCCATGCAGAGACTGGCGAAAAACACTTTCATTTGAAAGGGTTTGCCAAGCTTCCAAAAAACTTCTAGTTTGCTGAAATCTCAGCAAACATTTTTTCACCAAATCTGGATGATACTTGGTGGTAATGATCAGTTCACTAATCCCACTTGGCTGCCCAATTTTCATTCTTCTAGGATGAAGCATTTGTTTCCAGTAACAGTTTGAATTTTTAGGTTTCACTCTGTTTTCTGCTATATAGTTAGATGTGTTTGAAACTCTAAATCAAACACGGTTTGTGCTAGCTCCTTGAAACTTGACCAAATGAATTAGTTCTAAGTTCTATCTCTATGGTTTGTTTCCTCTTGAAGTACCCCATGCAGAGACTGGCGAAAAACACTTACGTTTGAAAGGGGTTGCCAAGCTTCCAAAAAACTACTAGTTTGCTGAAATCTCAGCAAACATTTTTTCACCAAATCTGGATGATACTTGGTGGTAATGATCAGTTCACTAATCCCACTTGGCTGCCCAATTTTCATTCTTCTAGGTTGAAGCATTCATTTCCAGTAACAGTTTGAATTTTTAGGTTTCACTCTGTTTTCTCCTACATAGACAGCTGTGTTTGGATTTCTAAATCAAACACGGTTTGTGCTAGCTCCTTGAAACTTGACCAAATGAAGTAGTTCTAAGTTCTATCTCTATGGTTTGTTTCCTCTTGAAGTACCCCATGCAGAGACTGGCGAAAAACACTTTCGTTTGAAAGGGGTTGCCAAGCTTCCAAAAAACTACTAGTTTGCTGAAATCTCAGCAAACATTTTTTCACCAAATCTTGATGATACTTGGTGGTAATGATCAGTTCACTAATCCCACTTGGCTGCCCAATTTTTATTCTTCTAGGTTGAAGCATTTGTTTCCAGTAACAGTTTGAATTTTTAGGTTTCACTCTGTTTTCTCCTACATAGATAGCTCTGTTTGGAATTCTAAATCAAACACGGTTTGTGCTAGCTCCTTGAAACTTGACCAAATGAAGTAGTTCTAAGTTCTATCTCTATGGTTTGTTTCCTCTTGAAGTAGACCATGCAGAGACTGGCGAAAAACACTTTCGTTTGAAAGGGGTTGCCAAGCTTCCAAAAAACTACTAGTTTGCTGAAATCTCAGCAAACATTTTTTCACCAAATCTTGATGATACTTGGTGGTAATGATCAATCACTAATCCCACTTGGCTGCCCAATTTTCATTCTTCTAGGTTGAAGCATTTGTTTCCAGTAACAGTTTGAATTTTTAGGTTTCACTCTGTTTTCTCCTACATAGATAACTCTGTTTGGAATTCTAAATCAAACACGGTTTGTGCTAGCTCCTTGAAACTTGACCAAATGAAGTAGTTCTAAGTTCTATCTCTATGGTTTGTTTCCTCTTGAAGTACCCCATGCAGAGACTGGCGAAAAACACCTTCGTTTGAAAGGGGTTGCCAAGCTTCCAAAAAACTACTAGTTTGCTGAAATCTCAGCAAATATTTTTTCAACAAATCTTGATGATACTTGGTGGTAATGATCAGTACACTAATCCCACTTGGCTGCCCAATTTTTATTCTTCTAGGTTGAAGCATTCTTTCCATTAACAGTTTGAATTTTTATTTTTCACTCTGTTTTCTGCTATATAATTAGATGTGTTTGAAACTCTAAATCAAACACGGTTTGTGCTAGCTCCTTTTAACTTGACCAAATGAAGTAGTTCTAAGTTCTATCTCTATGGTTTGTTTCCTCTTGAAGTAGACCATGCAGAGACTGGCGAAAAACACTTTCGTTTGAAAGGGGTTGCCATGCTTCCAAAAAACTACTAGTTTGATGAAAAATCAGCAAACATTTTTTCACCAAATCTTGATGATACTTGGTGGTAATGATCAGTTCACTAATCCCACTTGGCTGCCCAATTTTCATTCTTCTAGGTTGAAGCATTCGTTTCCAGTAACAGTTTAAATTTTTAGGTTTCACTCTGTTTTCTCCTACATAGATAGCTGTGTTTGGAATTCTAAATCAAAGACGGTTTGTGCTAACTCCTTGAAACTTGACCAAATGAAGTAGTTCTAAGTTCTATCTCTATGGTTTGTTTCCTTTTGAAGTACCCCATGCAGAGACTGGCGAAAAACACTTTCGTTTGAAAGGGGTTGCCAAGCTTCCAAAAAACTACTAGTTTGCTGAAATCTCAGCAAACATTTTTTCACCAAATCTTGATGATACTTGGTGGTAATGATCAGTTCACTAATCCCACTTGGCTGCCCAATTTTCATTCTTCTAGGTTGAAGCATTCGTTTCCAGTAACAGATTGAATTTTTAGGTTTCACTCTGTTTTCTCCTACATAGATAGCTCTGTTTGGAATTCTAAATCAAACACGGTTTGTGCTAGCTCCTTGAAACTTGACCAAATGAAGTAGTTCTAAGTTCTATCTCTATGGTTTGTTTCCTCTTGAAGTACCCCATGCAGAGACTGGCGAAAAACACTTTCGTTTGAAAGGGGTTGCCAAGCTTCCAAAAAACTACTAGTTTGCTGAAATCTCAGCAAACATTTTTTCACCAAATCTTGATGATACTTGGTGGTAATGATCAGTTCACTAATCCCACTTGGCTGCCCAATTTTCATTCTTCTAGGTTGAAGCATTCGTTTACAGTAACAGTTTGAATTTTTAGGTTTCACTCTGTTTTCTCCTACATAGATAGCTCTGTTTGGAATTCTAAATCAAACACGGTTTGTGCTAGCTCCTTGAAACGTGACCAAATGAAGTAGTTCTAAGTTCTATCTCTAGGTTTGTTTCCTCTTGAAGTACCCCATGCAGAGACTGGCGAAAAACAATTTCGTTTGAAAGGGGTTGCCAAGCTTCCAAAAAACTACTAGTTTGCTGAAATCTCAGCAAACATTTTTTCACCAAATCTTGATGATACTTGGTGGTAATGATCAGTTCACTAATCCCACTTGGCTGCCCAATTTTTATTCTTCTAGGTTGAATCATTTGTTTCCAGTAACAGTTTGAATTTTTAGGTTTCACTCTGTTTTCTCCTACATAGATAGCTCTGTTTGGAATTCTAAATCAAACACGGTTTGTGCTAGCTCCTTGAAACGTGACCAAATGAAGTAGTTCTAAGTTCTATCTCTATGGTTTGTTTCCTCTTGAAGTAGACCATGCAGAGACTGGCGAAAAACACTTTCGTTTGAAAGGGGTTGCCAAGCTTCCAAAAAACTACTAGTTTGCTGAAATCTCAGCAAACATTTTTTCACCAAATCTTGATGATACTTGGTGGTAATGATCAATCACTAATCCCACTTGGCTGCCCAATTTTCATTCTTCTAGGTTGAAGCATTTGTTTCCAGTAACAGTTTGAATTTTTAGGTTTCACTCTGTTTTCTCCTACATAGATAGCTCTGTTTGGAATTCTAAATCAAACACGGTTTGTGCTAGCTCCTTGAAACTTGACCAAATGAAGTAGTTCTAAGTTCTATCTCTATGGTTTGTTTCCTCTTGAAGTACCCCATGCAGAGACTGGCGAAAAACACCTTCGTTTGAAAGGGGTTGCCAAGCTTCCAAAAAACTACTAGTTTGCTGAAATCTCAGCAAATATTTTTTCAACAAATCTTGATGATACTTGGTGGTAATGATCAGTACACTAATCCCACTTGGCTGCCCAATTTTTATTCTTCTAGGTTGAAGCATTCTTTCCATTAACAGTTTGAATTTTTATTTTTCACTCTGTTTTCTGCTATATAATTAGATGTGTTTGAAACTCTAAATCAAACACGGTTTGTTCTAGCTCCTTTTAACTTGACCAAATGAAGTAGTTCTAAGTTCTATCTCTATGGTTTGTTTCCTCTTGAAGTAGACCATGCAGAGACTGGCGAAAAACACTTTCGTTTGAAAGGGGTTGCCATGCTTCCAAAAAACTACTAGTTTGATGAAAAATCAGCAAACATTTTTTCACCAAATCTTGATGATACTTGGTGGTAATGATCAGTTCACTAATCCCACTTGGCTGCCCAATTTTCATTCTTCTAGGTTGAAGCATTCGTTTCCAGTAACAGTTTGAATTTTTAGGTTTCACTCTGTTTTCTCCTACATAGATAGCTGTGTTTGGAATTCTAAATCAAACACGGTTTGTGCTAGCTCCTTGAAACTTGACCAAATGAAGTAGTTCTAAGTTCTATCTCTATGGTTTGTTTCCTCTTGAAGTACCCCATGCAGAGACTGGCGAAAAACACTTTTGTTTAAAAGGGGTTGCCAAGCTTCCAAAAAACTACTAGTTTGCTGAAATCTCAGCAAACATTTTTTCACCAAATCTTGATGATACTTGGTTGCAATGATCAGTTCACTAATCCCACTTGGCTGTCCAATTTTTATTCTTCTAGGTTGAAGCGTTCGTTTCCAGTAACAGTTTGAATTTTTAGTTTTCACTCTGTTTTCTGCTATATAGTTAGATGTGTTTGAAACTCTAAATCAAACACGGTTTGTGCTAGCTCCATGAAACTTGACCAAATGAAGTAGTTCTAAGTTATATCTCTATGGTTTGTTTCCTCTTGAAGTACCCCATGCAGAGACTGGCGAAAAACACTTTCGTTTGAAAGGGGTTGCCATGCTTCCAAAAAACTACTAGTTTGATGAAAAATCAGCAAACATTTTTTCACCAAATCTTGATGATACTTGTTGGTAATGATCAGTTCACTAATCCCACTTGGCTGCCCAATTTTCATTCTTCTAGGTTGAAGCATTCGTTTCCAGTAACAGTTTAAATTTTTAGGTTTCACTCTGTTTTCTCCTACATAGATAGCTGTGTTTGGAATTCTAAATCAAAGACGGTTTGTGCTAGCTCCTTGAAACTTGACCAAATGAAGTAGTTCTAAGTTCTATCTCTATGGTTTGTTTCCTCTTGAAGTACCCCATGCAGAGACTGGCGAAAAACACTTTCGTTTGAAAGGGGTTGCCAAGCTTCCAAAAAACTACTAGTTTGCTGAAATCTCAGCAAACATTTTTTCACCAAATCTTGATGATACTTGGTGGTAATGATCAGTTCACTAATCCCACTTGGCTGCCCAATTTTCATTCTTCTAGGTTGAAGCATTGGTTTCCAGTAACAGTTTGAATTTTTAGGTTTCACTCTGTTTTCTCCTACATAGATAGCTCTGTTTGGAATTCTAAATCAAACACGGTTTGTGCTAGCTCCTTGAAACTTGACCAAATGAAGTAGTTCTAAGTTCTATCTCTATGGTTTGTTTCCTCTTGAAGTACCCCATGCAGAGACTGGCGAAAAACACTTTCGTTTGAAAGGGGTTGCCAAGCTTCCAAAAAACTACTAGTTTGCTGAAATCTCAGCAAACATTTTTTCACCAAATCTTGATGATACTTGGTGGTAATGATCAGTTCACTAATCCCACTTGGCTGCCCAATTTTCATTCTTCTAGGTTGAAGCATTCGTTTACAGTAACAGTTTGAATTTTTAGGTTTCACTCTGTTTTCTCCTACATAGATAGCTCTGTTTGGAATTCTAAATCAAACACGGTTTGTGCTAGCTCCTTGAAACGTGACCAAATGAAGTAGTTCTAAGTTCTATCTCTAGGTTTGTTTCCTCTTGAAGTACCCCATGCAGAGACTGGCGAAAAACAATTTCGTTTGAAAGGGGTTGCCAAGCTTCCAAAAAACTACTAGTTTGCTGAAATCTCAGGAAACATTTTTTCACCAAATCTGGATGATACTTGGTGGTAATGATCAGTTCACTAATCCCACTTGGCTGCCCAATTTTTATTCTTCTAGGTTAAAGCATTCGTTTCCAGTAAGAGTTTGAATTTTTAGGTTTCACTCTGTTTTCTCCTACATAGATAGCTGTGTTTGGAATTCTAAATCAAACACGGTTTGTGCTAGCTCCTTGAAACTTGACCAAATGAAGTAGTTCTAAGTTGTATCTCTATGGTTTGTTTCCGCTTGAAGTACCCCATGCAGAGACTGGCGAAAAACACTTTCATTTGAAAGGGGTTGCCAAGCTTCCAAAAAACTTCTAGTTTGCTGAAATCTCAGCAAATATTTTTTCACCAAATCTGGATGATACTTGGTGGTAATGATCAGTTCACTAATCCCACTTGGCTGCCCAATTTTCATTCTTCTAGGTTGAAGCATTTGTTTCCAGTAACAGTTTGAATTTTTAGGTTTCACTCTGTTTTCTCCTACATAGATAGCTCTGTTTGGAATTCTAAATCAAACACGGTTTGTGCTAGCTCCTTGAAACTTGACCAAATGAACTAGTTCTAAGTTCTATCTCTATGGTTTGTTTCCTCTTGAAGTAGACCATGCAGAGACTGGCGAAAAACACTTTCGTTTGAAAGGGGTTGCCAAGCTTCCAAAAAACTACTAGTTTGCTGAAATCTCAGCAAACATTTTTTCACCAAATCTTGATGATACTTGGTGGTAATGATCAATCACTAATCCCACTTGGCTGCCCAATTTTCATTCTTCTAGGTTTAAGCATTTGTTTCCAGTAACAGTTTGAATTTTTAGGTTTCACTCTGTTTTCTCCTACATAGATAGCTCTGTATGGAATTCTAAATCAAACACGGTTTGTGCTAGCTCCTTGAAACTTGACCAAATGAAGTAGTTCTAAGTTCTATCTCTATGGTTTGTTTCCTCTTGAAGTACCCCATGCAGAGACTGGCGAAAAACACCTTCATTTGAAAGGGGTTGCCAAGCTTCCAAAAAACTACTAGTTTGCTGAAATCTCAGCAAATATTTTTTCAACAAATCTTGATGATACTTGGTGGTAATGATCAGTACACTAATCCCACTTGGCTGCCCAATTTTTATTCTTCTAGGTTGAAGCATTCTTTCCATTAACAGTTTGAATTTTTAGGTTTCACTCTGTTTTCTGCTATATAATTAGATGTGTTTGAAACTCTAAATCAAACACCTTTTGTGCTAGCTCCTTTTAACTTGACCAAATGAAGTAGTTCTAAGTTCTATCTCTATGGTTTGTTTCCTCTTGAAGTAGACCATGCAGAGACTGGCGAAAAACACTTTCGTTTGAAAGGGGTTGCCATGCTTCCAAAAAACTACTAGTTTGATGAAAAATCAGCAAACATTTTTTCACCAAATCTTGATGATACTTGGTGGTAATGATCAGTTCACTAATCCCACTTGGCTGCCCAATTTTCATTCTTCTAGGTTGAAGCATTCGTTTCCAGTAACAGTTTGAATTTTTAGGTTTCACTCTGTTTTCTCCTACATAGATAGCTGTGTTTGGAATTCTAAATCAAACACGGTTTGTGCTAGCTCCTTGAAACTTGACCAAATGAAGTAGTTCTAAGTTCTATCTCTATGGTTTGTTTCCTCTTGAAGTACCCCATGCAGAGACTGGCGAAAAACACTTTCGTTTGAAAGGGGTTGCCAAGCTTCCAAAAAACTACTAGTTTGCTGAAATCTCAGCAAACATTTTTTCACCAAATCTTGATGATACTTGGTTGCAATGATCAGTTCACTAATCCCACTTGGCTGTCCAATTTTTATTCTTCTAGGTTGAAGCGTTCGTTTCCAGTAACAGTTTGAATTTTTAGTTTTCACTCTGTTTTCTGCTATATAGTTAGATGTGTTTGAAACACTAAATCAAACACGGTTTGTGCTAGCTCCATGAAACTTGACCAAATGAAGTAGTTCTAAGTTCTATCTCTATGGTTTGTTTCCTCTTGAAGTACCCCATGCAGAGACTGGCGAAAAACACTTTCGTTTGAAAGGGGTTGCCATGCTTCCAAAAAACTACTAGTTTGAT
>NW_027511487.1:0-24591 GCF_048772815.1 Callospermophilus lateralis
TGACCAACAGAAGTTTATTCATTCACAGTTCAGATGCTTTAAGTCTGAAATGAGATTGAAAGCCAAATTGATTCCTTCTGAGCACTCTGTGGGAGAATCTGTTCCCTGCCATCTCCCAGCTTTTGGTGAAGGCAGGCATTTCTGTTTATTTCTTGGCATGTTGGGGCTTCATTCCAATTCTTGACTGTGTCTGCGCATGCCATTCTACAGTGTCTCCACCTTGCATTCCCTTTGTCTCTGTCTCTGTCCAAATCTCCTTCTTAAAAGGATACAGTAGTGTTGGATAAGCACATACTCCAAGGACAAATTTGTAACTTGATTTCATCTACAGAGACCATGTTTCCAAATAAGGCCACATTCACAGGCATCACAGTGAAGTCTTCAGCATCCTTTTTGGGGAACAAAATTTAACTCTTCACCATGGCAATTAAATACATTGTGTGGCATATTAAAAAGTGATGAGTGTACATATCCTATATTTCCTCCTTTGCAATACAGCCAGAGTATGTTTATTTTTACCAAATATTGTACAATAAAGAATTTCCTAAATCATGTATGGGGTGGGGCATTGTATAAGGGAGGGGTAATACAATCAAGTAGATTTGCTTTATAAGCATCTGTATCCTCTCTGTATGCTTTACAGTGACTATTGACACATTAAGGATTCTCTGAGAACTCCTTCATCAAAAAAAAAAGTAAATGCAAATAAATTTGACCAGGTGACTTCTAATCTTTAAACATACCTTGAAACTAGTCTATTTCTGGATGAATAGGGGTATTGGGCAACTGGGATATTTATACGAATGTAAGGTGAAATGTAAGTATGAAAATAGAAAATTAGGTAAGATCTGAAGCACACAAGTTTGTTGGGCCCTTGATTTGGATACATAGTTTTGAATTATGTTCTGCAGAGATGAATCCTCTAAATCTATAGACAATGGCCTAAGATCTTGTACCTGGTACTACAGAATGTAAAAGAGAACTTGCAGTGAAATAGAGAGAGTAGGCAGGATTCCAGTGTAGGGTAAGGAAGAAGAGTGAGTTTAGGATTTGGACCAAAGGCCGTTTTTGCAATCCAATGAATTTCTATTAAAGTGTAAATGGGAATGTCAGCACACATGAAGAGTCAGTCACAACAAGGCACTTGGGGAAATATATATCAATGAGGATGTTAGGAGATCAGGCAAAGTACAAAATGAGTGATAAGATCAGGGATAATTTCAACAGGGCGGGAGTTGAACACACTATCCTTGAAAGAATCAAATGTATACTCACAATAGGATTGAAATTTGAAAACAATAGGCAATGCAGACGTAGATGATATTAGTAATCCATGCTCTCTTTAAAATGAGGTTTTGGGAGAAGAATAAGATAAGTGTGAATTTTGATTTTTGTGTCCAGAATATGATGTGATGAAAGGAATATATGGAGCAGGTGACATACGTATTTCTTCCACCATTTCTGGGAGCAGGTTTTGAAACCCTATCATTTAGAGTTTGGGGATAAAAATAGGTGTACCCTGGCTTTATGTATATAAAGATGGTGCATGAATAGACCATATGGTGAATAAAAAATATAACAGGTTACTATTTTAAATAATGGATTGAATTGATATTTTTAAAAATACATGAAATCTGGTATTCACATACAAACATTCAATCCAAGTAGTTATACATGTAGTGGTAATATTAGGGTTACTAATTATAACAAACTGTGTTTGAGTTTTGCTTTGAAAATGATGAAGGAATTCAAAAGTCATGTGATATAAAAGAAATCTCATGAAAAAGCAAGTAAAGAAACCTGGATAAATACATGGGATCTGATACTAGGGAGTGAATGAAAGTGAATCATATGCATATCAATTTGTGAATTGTGGATGAAATGATACATCCTATGATGTATATATACAGAAATAGGAATATAACAATTTTGAATAAAAATTTAATTCAAAATACACATCATGTCCCATATGAATATACTTTCATTGATGTTAAACTGGGTCACTTACTGTAGAAATATTAGGGTTAGTACTCAATATTCACTGAAGTTCATTTTGAGTATTCTGAAATCAATATGTATGTCAAGAAAAAGAATATTTCTGAAAAATATCTCCTGAAAAGTTGATTATAAATACACACAGATGGACATGAAAGAATCAACGTAGTATAAGTATATGACACATAGAGTTCATGTTTGCAAATTCATAATATATATATATATATATATATATATATATATATATATATATATTCATTTAATACATTAAAATGTAATAGTATGTATGCCAATCGAAATTCATAAGGGGATATATATCCTTCACATATGTACCCAAAATATTCATTTTCCTCTACGTTGTTTCATGTCTAAACTTGTTGAAGTATAAAGCTCACCACAGCTTGAATTTTCAGTTACCTCAGTGTATTGGGGGGCAGTGATCGCTTCATGAAATTTGTATTTACCAAAGTGAGAGTACTCTCAAAAATATACCTGTGATGGCAGTAGGATTATATATAGGTATATAAAAATATACATTGTGACCCAGGTGACAGAGACAGGGAGTCAGGAAGTTACATATTTGTTGATTTTGAAAATTCTTGGAGAAGTAAAATGAGAAAAATGTGTCACAGGTTTTATAATATGTATCTCTTATGTAGCAAAAGGCAAGTCCAAGTATACACCATGCCTCCTATCAAATGCCTCTATTTCCATTCCTTTAGGATTATTTTTATCGATGTTAGGATAAGTAGTCAGAGCCTAGAAAGTTATGGGTTAGTATCAGAGATTCAATATTTCAAATGGCAAAATGGAAAATGAGTCTAATACATATGGGAACATGTGGCACATAAAAATCTTCCATTGTCATTCACCACAATGCCTGGACATTACTATCACCCTAAAGAAGACACAATGAGAGGAGAAGAGGAAAAAAATCTGAAAATACATATCTGGAATTGGAAATTCTGAGGAGCTCACAAACTTTGGTGTGGCAGAAGAGATCCCCAAAGTAGAGGACAGGGTAAACATTCCACAAACATGGAACTTTGCTAGCCTAATGATTTCTTGATTATCTGCCTCTGACATTCGTTAACTAGAAATATATCTTTTGTTTAACTTCCCTTGTAGTGAGATCATGAAAGCTTGGTCTGAGTCTATGTGAACAGGAGGACATGGGTTCATATTTTCCAATAGGAACAGGAGGCAGCAGAGCTGAATCCTATCTATGCAGGTAACTGTGGCCGTTGGGTTATGAATGTCTCCCTGGGTGCATTGTGAAGCCTTTGGCTCAAAGCCCAGTTTTAATAGCATTTCTTACAGCTTCCCTGGAAAATTGGTGTTTGTTTTTGAAATACAAAAAGGTCAACCAGGACACAGTGCTGGAGGGAGATCTGCCACGTGGGGTGAGTCAGGGTCCGAAGGCAAAAACACAAACTGGGCTGCTACCCCATATATCTTTCCCACTTGAGCGTAGCAACTTGTTTCTGAGCATCGCACCAAATCCTCTCCCCACAACAACATGCCTTTATATTTTCGGGTCTACTGGCTGCACCTTGTCAGTCACATGTCATTTGGAAGCCAATGACAGAACCACAGGGGCCCGGCAACAGATGTTGGATCACACACCTCCACTCCATTGCTCCAAGCCCAGTTCCCTGCTGGCTCCTACTCACTGGCCTCTCTGTTCTTCACCATGGTCATGAATTCCACTCAGTCAAAAATGGCACTCGTTGGTTCAGTCATGATGAGCAACAGAAGATCTAAAGGTTCTCCAGGGATTTCTGGTCATGGGATTCTCAAAAACTTCATGGTATTGGCGTAGCCATATTTCAAGAATGAAGAATTGGACACTGTGGGTTTTAATTCATTTAGGAGCCATTGAGTGTTGAAGAATCTCCTTTCAATAAAAGCTCTGGAGATCGCATGCAGGCAAGGTTCCCAAGTAAGGGCGAAAGGTGACAGAAATCCAGGCCCATTGGGGTCTAAAATATGAGGTTCCTGTGAGTTTTGGCTCTCAACTATAGCTGAGAAGGCTTTAACAACAAAATCATGTGAAATCCTGGCTGAGATTCCCAGTGCTGTGGAGAAAGCCACCCTCGGCCTAGATCTCAGTTTCCAATGGCTCCTCTAATGCCTGGCCTTCTGAAATTTCAACACAATTCATGGCAATAGTTCTCTGAGATCAGTTCCAGAACTCAGTCTCTAATGGCATCACACCAGAGTTCAAGCTGAGGTGGACCCAGTCATCTTTTCCAACCACCACACAAAAGACTACTATTCTAACAAAAACACTCCCACATGGCCCTCATCTTCTTCCATACAGACACTCATCATAACATTCTGGCTGGGGGTTTCTATAGGGTGAGTAGCCTTAAAGGTGTGCAAAGAAAGCTCTCATGCCCATCATATGCCAAATGTCATGGTGGCCTGGACACCCTTCCTGAGAAACAGGATAGATAAAATGGGCCTGTAGTTAATACTGCTCTGCTTGTCAAATTAGAGGCCTCCTGCCTGCCAGGGGTAGATTCTTTATGTGTACTGGACTCATGAAAAAAACCCGAACACCTGTATGCTAGTTACTGGAGGGCTTGCAACAACTCATTTGACCCAGAGGATCACTGTTCTGACTTCATAGGGGTCAGGAGCCTGACCAGAGGAAGGCAAGCGACTTCATCCAATAGTACACTTCTTTTTCAACCTTTTAGATTGGGATGGACACATGGGAATTTTATTGAGTTTCCTGGGGTGCTGAGAATGTAATTCACAGCCACACACAGGGCCAAGAGGCTGATTCAGACACAGCTTTTACAAAGCACTTTACTTAAAAGGCACAGATTAGGCCTCTTCATTTCCATTTGAAACTGTTTTCTTGAGGAGTCCCAAAGGAGTGCCCTAAGGCAAACACCTCCCTGACATTCAGGGGAACAGAACAATAGGGAAGAAAGAAGCCTGGAGAAAAATTTTTTTAAATTGAACTCTGTGGCACTGACAGCTCCTGATCATGCAACTTGGGTTACTATCTATCCAAGCAGGGATTCTCCAGAGAGATCCTTACCAGTCCTGCTAATTTTTGAGTTTTCTGAGAGGCTTGGCATGCCCTTCAGCAATCCAGTCCATGGCCATGTCACAGAGCTTGAATGTGGTACACATTTTGGACAGAAAACCTCGAACCCCTTCAGAGAGTGGCCAGAATTTAGGAAGAATTTTTTAATATTTATTTTTTTAGTTATCAGCGGACACAACATCTTTGTTTGTGTTTGTATGTGGTGCTGAGGATTGAACCCGGGCCGCACGCATGTGAGGCGAGCATGCTACCGCTTGAGCCACATCCCCAGCCCCTACTGTAATAATTTGATGATAAATATTTGTTGACTGTATGCTCTTGGTGGAATCTCCCCAACTTTAACTGTTGGTGGAGGGATGCTAGCCCTTGCATACCTCCCTGAATCTTCAGGTGGCCCCTGCCCTAGATTGCCCTGCCACCTGCCCATAATCATTCCTTCTGGGTCTCTTATCCTAGACTCCTCTGCGTATACTGCTTGCCCTCTTCGGCCTCCTTGTATGAGATGCAAAGTTGTTAGGGCTGGTGAAGACCCTTAAACCCTGGCTCTGGTTTGACTTTTCCAGCAGTCTATCAAGCTGCTCTCCTGGACTCAGGCTCCCCTGTATCCCAGCCACTGGGCAGGTTACTTGACCTTCCCCAGCCTCACTTACCTCTTCTGTATAACCCAGTTCATCACAGTGTTGCAGTTGGGTGAACGGGATTCAGTGAGTTCGTCACCTGGGGATGTTTGGTGACTGCAAAGCACAAGATCAATACTAATTCTCACTTGTGTCATTATAAGTAACAATAAGTTTCATAGTCAATGGAAAGTCTCCATAGCTTGATGCCCCAGAGCCCAATGAAGACAGAAAGCAACACAGCCTATTATTTGTAGGTACACTCCATGTCCTCTTCCTGACCCTGGCCCTGTGACTGCCTTCTCACCCCCACCAGAACTGAAGACAGCCTTTGGGCTTCTTAGGAATCCCAGGCCCTGCATGGTGGGGCACAGGGGTGGAACCCTGCCCACCCCTCCCCCCCCCCGCTTCCCGTCCCTGTCAGCTCCCCTGCCAGCCACTTTGCAGTTGCTCTGCCATGCCAAAGACAGAGGACACACTGCCCCCACCAGCTGCCAGGCCCCAGAGTCCTGCCCCTCTCCCACCGTGGCCTCTTCAACAGAGCTCAGTCTAGGGCTCTTGGTGGAGGGTGACCGTGGGCTGGGGAGGGCCACAGAGAGAAGAGGGCTCCAAAAGCTGTGCCTTGGACTTTCTGGACTAGGTTCTGATACTGGCTGGAGCAGTCTCCTCCATATTTGGTCGCTGTGGCCCCGGGACCAATGAATGTGCAGAGCCACAGCCAGAAGGCGGCCATGGGCTTTCCTTTTCCTCTGTGTGTTTTCTGTGTAGATCAACTGCTCAGTTCTGGTTTGGGCCTCGGAGGGCTCATGGGGTTTGGCAGGTAATTTTTTCTGGGGTCCCCCATCTCTGCCAGTCCCTGCAGGAGCCAGAAGTTTCCTTCTCTCCTCCATGGCTGTCCCCTTCATTCCCTTCCTCACTCTTCTCCTTTCCTGTTTTCTCTCTTTCCTGGTGTCTCTATCTACCCCCCTCCCCCAGCCCCACTCATTCTCTGTGTCTCTGTATCTTTCTCTCTGTCCCTGATCAATTCTGCCTCCGGGTGTCTTTCATCCAGTGGTTCTCTCTGTCTGCTTTATCATCTTCTATTTCTATTTCTTTTTCTCTGTCAATCAAAAAGAGAAAGGGAAAACCAAGTCCTGAGCACTGGAAGGCCCAGCCTCTGCCATTAACTCTCTCTGAGTGAAGTTTGACTTCAACATTTGTGAGCCTTTGTTTCCCCATCCCCACCATGAAGGCTCTACCTTAACTGTGCACTAAAATGGAAGCTGGGGAATCTCCCAAGTGCATTTTCATTCCAGGGAGGAGCTCAGAGGAAGGGCCAGGTCCCATTCTCTGCAGGAAGCAGGGTCCCCACAGAGCAGTGTGGACAAGAGATGGGGAGGGCAATGGAGCCTTTCCTTGGGTAGTAAGGACTTATGGGAAAGGGCAAAGATGGAGGAGACTGCTCCAGCCAGTATCAGAACCTAGTTCAGAAAGTCCAAGGCACAGATTTGGAGCTTGAAGTCTGAAAAGATTGAGGTGCTGATCTAGCAATGGCAGATGAAATTACAGGACAGAGGACCTGGATTGTTTGTTTATTTATGTGGGGGTGGTACCAGGGAATGAACTCAGGGGCACTCAACCACTGAGCCATCCCCAGACCTATTTTGTATTTTATTTAGAGACAGGGTCTCCCTCAGTTGCTTAGTGGCCCACTTTTGCCAAACTCACTATCCTCCTGCCTCAGCCTCCCATGTGCCAATGGGATGACAGGTGTGTGCCCAGCCAGAGCAAAGGTCTTGCCTTTGGTGGTTATTCTACTCTGCATAGCACTCTGGATTAGGCCAAAGGACAGGTCCCTCCATCTTAAACCTTACTTCTCCTCTCCTCATGGCATCCACCCACTACTCTGTAGTGACTTGAGGGTGAATGAGTCTGAGCTATGGAGTGTCCCACGTCTCTGCATTGCTTTCTCATTTGGTCCCTCGGGCACCACCAACTTCACTATAGACAAAATCAAACTCATTCTCCACAACCACCCCCACATCTTCCTCCTCCATGGTTTCCTTCCAGGAGCTCAGGCTCAGACTCTGCCTTCCTCATCCCTTCTCAAATCCAGTCCGGCCCTGTGCCTTGCAGACTCAGCCTCCTTCCTCTCCTTCCTCAGGACCCTGCTGCCCTAGATCCTGTGGGCACCATTTCTGTCTCATCATCCCCAACTCTGCCTCCACACAGTTGCCAAGGCAATGACAATTTGGGGTACTAGAGTAATTTCAGGGTTTTGGCTATTACATAGAAGATAGCTAGAAACATTCTTTTGTGTGTCCTTTGAAATACAATTGTCAAGCCACGGATAAGCACAGAGTCATCTCTTGGTATCCACAGGGCATTGGTTTCAGGACCCCACCAATACCAAAATGCACAGTTGCTCAAGTCACTTATGCAAAATGGCATAGTGTTGCATGTCTTCTTTAAGTCATCTCTAGATAACTGCAATGTCAATTCTATGTAATAATTAGACTGCATTGCTTAAGGAATAATGGCAAGAAATTTTTCTCTAAATGTTCGGAGCAGATGCAATTTTCCCCCCAATAATTTAGATCCTCAGTTAGTTGAATCCACAGGTACACAACCCATGGCTATGGAGGGTCAGCTGTCTTCAGCTTCAGCAGATGCTTTCCAAGAGTGGTACCGATGCCTACTCCCACCAGAAGTGTGTGAGCATTTTTGCGGCTGCTCGATCATTTCTGTTTTCTTTCATTTTACTCACAGCAATGGGTTTATGGTGGCATCTTATTATGGTATTAATTTTCATTTTTCTTTTTGATTAAGTGGAACACCTTTTCATGTGTTTATTGACTATCTTTTTTTTGTTGTAGTTGGACATAATACCTTTATTTTATTTATTTATTGATATGTGGTGCTGAGGATCGAATTCAAGGCCTCACATGTGCAGAATGAGTGCTCTGCCACTGAGCCACAACCCCAGCCCCTATTGGTAAATCTTGATATTCTTTTTTTGTGAAGTGTGTCATTCCTTTACACATTTTTCTATAGTTTTGTCTAACATAATTTGAATTATGAGTCTTTTATTAGATATATCTTTGAAAATATTTTATCCTATTCTGTGGGTTGTCTTTTCACTCTCTTAGTGCAACCTTTTGATGCACAGAAATTCTTTCTTTTAACATAGTCCAAATGATCAAATTTTTCCTTCAAAGATAGCATGTTCCCATTTTGTTTAAGAAAAGTGTCTACTTCAAAATTGCAAAGTTGTTCTCTTATGTTTTCCTCTTTTCATTAGTATTATTTTATTTGAAAAATATTTTAGCTGTAGATGGACACAGTACCTTTATTTTATTTATTTAATTTTATGTGGTGATGAGGATTGAACCCAGTGCCTCACACATGCTAAGCACATGCTCTACCACTGAGCCCCACAATCTTGGAAGGTGCTTTACCACTGAGCCCCATAATCCCAGCCCCAGCCCATTCTTATTTTATTTTTTGATTTTTTTTTCTTTTTTTAGGTACTATGGCTTGAAACCAGGGGCATTTTACAACTGAGCTACATCCCCAACCATTTATTTTAAAATTTTGAGACAAGGTCTCCCTAAATTGCTAGAGTCTTACTAAGTTGTCCAGGCTGGCCTTGAACTTGTGATCCTCCTATCTCCACCTCCAGAGTTCCTGGGATTATAGGCACATACCAATCTGTGTCGCCTTAGTTCATTTTTAATTGACATATAATTGTACAAATATATGAGACACCATGTTGAGTTTCAACATACCTAACATATATTCTGTAATGCTCAAATCACAGTAATTAGTATGTCTACCAAATCAAATATTTATCCTTTCTTCATGGTGAAATATTAAAAATCCTCTTTTAGCTATTTTACTTTTTAGTTGTTTTTGTTGTTGTTGATTGTTTTTATTTTGAGTTGTGGTCTTACAAAGTTGCTTAGGACCTCACTAAGATGCTGAAACTGGCTTTGAACTTATGATCATCCTATCTTAGTCTCCCAAATCACTGGATTACAGGTGGGCACCACTGTACCTGGATGGATATTATTCTGAAAGCTTGAATGTGCTGCCTTTCACATTTACATCTGTAATTTATCTGATTGCATCATGTAAGCTAAATATCAAGAAAAATATTTTTTCCTTGTGGCTATCTTACTGATGAGCACCATTTATTATTATTTTTTAAAGTATCCAATGTCATCTGGTGTGTTGGTGCACACCTGTAATTCCAACAACTTGGGGAGCAGAGCCAGGAGGACAGTAAACTGAAGGTCAGCTTCAGCAAATTAGTGAGAACTTGTCTCAAAATTCATAAATAAATAAATAAATAAATAAATAAAACATCTGGGGATGAGCTCAGTTGTAGAGTGCCAGCCTAGGACACCTTTGGCCCATGTATTAAATTCCTAGTATCAAAAAAATGTATTTAATATGCTGCAGTGTTATTTTTTGTAATATATAATAAATTAAGCGGTCATATATGTGAAGTTCTGTCTTTGAATTTTCCACTCTTTCTGTTTATCCATGTATATATCCTTGGGCCAGTATTACAATGCCTTAATTACTCAAACTTTCTGGGTCTTGGTAGCTAACAATGAGAGTACTGTAGCTATGTTCTTTTCCTTTAAGATTACCTGGGCAACAGGTGTGGTAGTGGATGCCTGTAATCCCAGCAGCTCGGGAGGCTGAAGTCAGAGGATCATGAATTCAAAGCCAGCCTCAGCAAAAGGGAGGCATTAAACAACTCAGTGAGATCCTGGCTCTAAATAAAATACAAAATAGGGCTGGGGATTGGCTCAGTGGTTGAGTGCCCCTGAGTTCAATTCCCATTACCCCCCAAAAAATAGATCACCTGGGAAATTCTCAGCCCTTTGCAGACCCATCTAAATTTTAGGACCAATTTATCAATTCCACACAGAAAACCAATTGCTGGGGTTTTTGAGTGAGACACATTGACTTCATGGATTCATATGGGGAGAAATGAGAATTGACATATTTATAATATTTCTAATTCATGACTACAGTTTTCTCTTAATTTATATATTTTTAAATTTCTCTCCATCATGTGTTGTAGCTTTCATTGGGCAGATTTTCTACATCCTCCATTAGGTTTTCTTCCTAAGAGTTTGATATGTATGCTGTTAGAAATGGAAGGGTTTTTAAAGCCTTCTTTTTCTATATTATGCTGCCAGATAGAAATATAATTGATTTTGCATATTAACCTCTTTTCTTGGCACTGAGGATTGAACCCAGGGCTTCAAGCATGCTACATAAGCATTCTACCACTGAGATACATCCCCAGCATGAGCCAATGCACCCAGCATGCATATCAATCTTCTAACCATTGGTCTTGCTAAATTCACTTATCATTTCTGTTTTTCTACAGACCCTTTTAGGTTTTCTGTGTATACAGTCATGTTAAATAGAAATAGCAATATTTTGGTACCAGGAATTGAACCCAGGGGTGCTTAACCACTGAGCCACATCCCCAGCCTTTTTTTTTTTGGTATTTTCTTTAGCGACAGAGTCTCATTAAGTTGCTTAGGGCTTCAGTAAGTTGCTAAGGCTGGCCCTGGACTCAAGATCCTCCTGCCTCAGCCTCCCAAGCCACTGGGATTACAGCCATGCATCATCTTGCCCAGCAGAAATTTCAATTTTTCATTCCAATTTATTTATTTATTGGGTTTGTGGGCTGGAATCTCTAGCAAAATATTGAAAACAAATGGTGAGTGGGTACCCTGTCTCACTGTGCAGAAGCTTTCAAAATTTCACTGCTCAGTATGCTATTTGCTGAAGGGTTTTCAAAGCTTCTCCTTATCAGGTTGAACAAACTTTCTGCTATTCATAGAGTGCTAAGACTTTTTTCATAAATAAACATTGAATTTTGTAAAATACTTTCTATACACCTATCATGATTTTATCCTTTTTCCCTATTTATATGAATTATAATGATTGATTTTTTATTGTCTCACTACCCTTGAATTCCTGGATTATACCTCACTTAGTCATGAGGAGTTATTCTTTGAATATATATTGATGGATACTATTTGCTGATGTTTTAAATTTCACTTTATTTTGTGATAATTGTGAATTCTAATGCAGTTGGTTGCAAGAAAAAATACACAGAGATCCTATGTACCCTTTTCTCAGTTCCTCCCAAGGATTACATCTGGCAAAAATATGTCACAACCGGGATATTGACATTGATATAATCAAGTTAGAAAACAGTTCTGTCACCACTAGGACCCTTTCAGATGGCTTTCATAGCCACACATACTTCCTGCCTGGTCCTAAGTCCTTTTTAACCGTGGTTAAATCAAATCTGTTTTCCAGTTCCAAAAAAGCTTGTCATGTCAAGAATATTACATGATGGCACCATAACTGCATGTAACCAAAGTGTGATTGCTTCTTCACTCAGCAAAATTCTCTTGATATTCATGGAAGCTGTCACATAAGTTGCTTTTAATTGCTGGGCAATATTCTATGATGTAGGTGTGACATTGTTTATTTAATCAGTCACTCTTGGAAGGACATATGGAGTGTTTCCAGTTTGGGGTTACAATAAAGAAAGCTGCTATGAACATTCATACAAAAATTGTTGTGTGAAGGTTTGCTTTAAAATTTTTGGTATAGCTTGGCATGGTGGTACACACCTGTAATCCCAGCAACTCAGGAGGTTGAGGCAGGAGGATTGCAAGTTTGAGGCCAGCCTCAGCAACTTGATGAGGTCTTAAGCAACTTAGTGAGGCCCTGTGTCTAAGTAAAAAAAAAAAAAATACTGGGGATTTGGCTCAGTGGTAAAGTGCCCCTGGGTTAATTCCCTTGTACTGATAAATAAATAAGTAAATAAGCAACTTGGTATAAATGCCTAAGAGTACACTTGCTGGGTCATATGGTAGTTGCATGTTCAATTTTATAAGAAACTTCCACAACTATTTTTTGCAGAGTGTACCATTTTATATCTCCAACAGAAAGCAATGTATGATTGTTCTAGTTTTTCTGCATTTTGTATTTTTTAAAAATTTTAGCTATTGGATGGCTATGTAGTGATATGTCATTGTGGTTTGAATTTGCATTAATTTGCATTAATAATGTTGACTAACTTTTCATGTGCTTATTTGCCATCTGAATATCCTCTTTGGTGAAATGTCTCTTCGCGTCTTTTGCCCATTTTCTAATTGGCTTGTTTGTTTTGTTTAATCTTGTCTTGTTTTGTTTTGTTTTACTGTTGAGTCTTAAGAGTTCTTTATATCTTCTAGATATGAGTCCTATGTCAATTTATTGTGTGTAAATATTTTTTCTCAGTCTGTAGTTTGTCTTTTCATCCATTTTTAATTGCAGAGTGTAACTATTTAATTTGAAGAAGTCCAATTTATCCATCTCTTTACTTTCATGGACAATGCTTTTGAAAAAAGCTGTCATGTATTAATTTTTTTAGTACTGAGGAATGAACTCAGCAGCTCTCCACCACTGAGCTACATCCCCAGAGCTTTTTATTTTATTTTTTTCTTTTGAGATAAGAGTCTCACTAAATCACCCAGGTTGGCCTTGAACTTGTGATCTTCCTGCCTCAGCCTCCCCAAGAGCTGGGCCTTTAAATCCCAGCTCTGTTCAGTTTATGTTTTATGATTTTTTTTTTCCTGATAAATGTCCAATCGCCTCAGCCTCATTTGTTGAAGTCTCTGGCCTCCATTGAGTTCCTTCTGCATCTTTGTCAAATATGTGTTAGGCAGCCAGGTGCAGTGGTGCACACCTGTAATCCCAGTGGCTTGAGAGGCTGAGGTAGGAGGAGCACAAGTTAGAGGCCAGCCTCAGCAATTTAGCAAAGCCCTAAGCAACTTAGCAAGAACATGTCTCAAAATTTAAAAGTGCTAGGATATAGCTCAATGGTTAAGTGTCCCTAGGTTCAATCCCTGAACATTCCCCCCCCTCCCAAAATGAGTAGGGCATATTTATGAGGATCTGTTTGTGAGTTCTATATTCTGTTCCATTGACCTATCCATCACTCTCTCTGTCAGTAAAACAGACTTAATTACAGTAGCTCTATAATAAGACTTAAAATCAAGTAGAATGATTCCTCCCACTGTGTTCTTCTTTTTCAAAATTGTCTTAGCTATTTTAATTCCCTTGCTTTTTCATATAAATTCTGGAATAATCTTGTCTATATCTATAAAAAAGCTTGTTGGAATTTTGGTAATGATAGTATTAAAACTGTATATCAATTTGAGAAAATTGACATATTTATTATGTAGAGCCTTGCAACCCATGGACACCTGCATGTGCCTCTCCATTTCTTTCAATCTTCTTTGATATCATTAGCATTTTGTGATTTTCAGTATACAAGTCCTGGATGTGTTTTGTTATATTGAAACCTAATATTTTTTGAGGGGGGTAGCAGGCATTGAACCCAGGGGCACTTGACCACTGAGCCACATCTCCAGCCCTTTTAATTTTTATTTAAAGTCAGGGTGTCACTAAGTTGCTTAGGGCATTGTTAAGTTGCTGAGGCTGGCATTGAACACAAGATTCTCCTGCCTCAGCCTCCTGAGCCACTGGGATTACAAGTGTGGTGACACCTGACTGAAACCTAATTTTTATTATTGTTAGAGAGATTAGAAATGGCATCACATTTTTAATTTTTATGTTCACACATTCATTGGTAGCATATAGAAATATAATTGATTTTTATGTTTGACTTGTATCCTGTGACTTTGCTGAACTTATTTTTCCGTCATTCTAGGAGAGTTTTTGTAAAGTCCTTCAGATTTTCTATGTAAACAATTATGTCTTCTATAAATAAGAACCAATTTACAGCCAAATGAGGTGGTGCATGCCTATAACCCCAGTGACTGGGAGGCTGATGCAGGAGGATGGCAAGTTTGAGTCCAGCTTTGGCAACTTGGAGACACCATGTCTCAAAATAAAAAATAAAAAGGTCTGGGGATGTAGCTCCATGGTTAAGTGCCCCAAATTCAATCCCCAGTATCAAAAAAGGGAGGGGGGATTTACTGTTTCCTGTCCGGTGTCCAATGCTTGTGCCCTTTCTTTTCTGTCCCTTGCTTTGCTTTCTTTATTACATTAAATCTTCCAGGATTATTTCAAAGAAAAGCAATGACACCAGACATCCTTGTTTTGTTCCCCAATCTAAGGTGAAAAGTATCGAGTCTTTCATCAGTAAGTAGAAGTTTAATATCAGCAATAGGAATTTGTAGATGGTCTTTCTCAAACTGAAGAAGTTTACCCACAAGCTAATTTTTTTTAGTGTTGTTATTATAAAAGGACATTGCATTTTTTTGAATAATTTTTCTGTATCAATTGATTAGTTTGTGGGATTTTTCCTTGTTGGTCTGTTAATATGGAGGGTTACACTCACTCATTTCTGATCATTAAGCTAGCCTTGAAGTCCTAGAATAGGCCCCTCTTGGGGCTGGAGTTGTGGCTCAGTGGTAGAGCGCTTGCCTAGCATGTGTGAGGCAATGGGTTTGATCCTCAGAACCACATAAAAATAAATAAAGATACTGTGTCCATATGCAACTAAAAATATTCTTAGAAAGGAATAGACCCCTCTTGGATGTGATATATAATTCTTTTTTTTTCAAATAAATATTTTTTATTTTATTATTTTTTTAAATACACGACAACAGTGTAATGCATTACAATTCTTATTACACAGAGTGCAATTTTTCATATCTCTGTATATAAAGTCTATTCACACCAATTTATGCCATTATATATTGTCTTTTTTTGCATTACAATTCTTAATACACATATTTACCAGAATTTTTCATATCTCCGTTTGTATATAAGATATGTTGACACCCAATTCAAGTCTTCATACATGTAATTTGTATAATGATGACCATCACATTCCACCATCCTTGCTAATACCTTTCCCTCTCCCTTTCCCTCCCACCCCTCTTGAAAATAAATATTCTTTATTTTTAACAAATCAATATTGTTAAGCACCAAAACTGTATATGGTTACACTGCATGTAGTATATGATTTTTTAATATATTGCTGAAATATAATTGTTAATAATTTTTCTATTTTCATTTATCTATAGTTTTTTTTTTTTTTTTGGAGATGAGGTCTTGCTAAGTTTTCCATGCTAACCTTGAACTTGCAATTCTCCTGACTCAGCCTCCTGAGTTGCTAGTGCTCCTGGTGTGTACTGCCACACCCAATTTGCAGTTTTCATTTTGTGTACTGTCTTTAATTTGGTCTTCCATTTTCTGGAAGAGATAATATGGTATTTTTATTAATTTTTTTTAAAGTCTTGGTAGAATTGTCCAGTGAAAACAACTGGGTGTAGAGATTTATTTTTCAGGTAGTTTTAAATTTCAAATTCGATTTGTTTGATAGATATAGGGCTATCCAAATTGTTTCATATTGGATGAGTTGTAATCTTTTGTGGGTTTCGAGGAATTGATCCATTTCTTCTGAATTGTGAATTTTATGTGTGTAGAGTTATTGACAGTATTCCCTTATTTTTCTTTTGATGTCTTTAGGGTCTATTATCAATATCCCCTCTTGTGTTCCTGATATTGGTAATTTTTGTCCTCTCTCTCTCTCTCTCTCTCTCTCTCTCTCTTCTCTCTCTCTCTCTCTCTCTCTCTCTCTCTCTCTCTCTCTCTCATCAGTCTTGCTAGAGATTAGTCAATTTGATTGACTTTTCAAAGAACCAGCTCTTTCCTTTCATTGATTTTCTACCATTGAAGTCCTGGAATACACCTCACTTGGTCATGATGAATCATTCTTTTAATATGTTCTCCAATTCCATTTCCTAATATTTTGTTCTTTGATTTTGCATCCATGTTTTTAAGACAGATTGGTCTGAAAGGGTTCCTTTCTTGAAATGCCCTTGTCTGGTTTTAGTATCGAGATTTGTCTGGTTGTTTGATTGGCCTCTGAAAAAGAACTAAGAAATATTCTTTTTTTGTTGTTCTATTTCTGGAAGGTATGTGTAATATTAACGTTAAAAACACACAGTTTTATGCACTTAGATGTGTTCAGAGGCAAATAGTTTCTTCTCTGTGTATGGATCTAGGTGGGGCAGGAAAACATATTTTTTTTATTTGCTACCATCTGCCTGACACCATGCTAAGAATTTTACATTGATTATCTCATTGTTTCCTTATAAAAAATCTCATTGGATGATTATTTTGAATAATAATAATAATAATAAGACAGCTTTTATCTTAGAAAATTGAGATCCATTGGCTTGCCCAAGACCACACTGATGTGAAAGTCAAAAGTAAGACTCATTTATTGACCTCCTACCATGTACCAAGCACCACACTCTGAGATCAGCATCTGCCGTAGCACTGACTCCTTCCAGCAGCTCAGAGAGATCACAATCATGTCTTTTTTGTTGTTGAGATGAGGAAGCAGAGGTTCAGAGAGGCTGAGGAACTTGTCCAGAACTAAACAGCTAAGATGTGATTCAAGCTAGTCTCCAGAGTGCTATATTGCTATTCTTCAATTTAAAGGATGTTCTTTGTGTGCTGTAGCCAGAGTGTTTCCTTCATAGCAGGCAGTTCATTCTTGTTCATTAGTGACTGCTGCTGTTGTTAACAGCTCAGAAAAGAGAAGAGTGACATGATCAGAAAAGTGACTGGCCCCAGACTTGAAAAAAGCACAGATTCAAAGTGGAATGCCCAGCACAAGAACACATGCCTGTAATCCAGCAACCTGGGAGGCTGAGACAGGAGGATTCCAAGTTTGAGGTGAACTTCAGCCACTTAGTAAGACACTGTCTCAAAATTAAAAAAAAATGAAATAGGAGGACTGAGGGTGTGGCTCAGTGAAAAAACACTCGCCAAGCCTGTGCAAGGCCCTCAGTTCAATTCCCAGCACCAATTAAAAAAAAAAATTAAAGCTGAAAACAAACTTAGGAATAGATTGCTGAGCAGGTGGAAGAAAAGAGCCCAGGAAGAGGGCTCTAAGTGTTGAGGCTGGGAGACTGGCATGTGGCTCTCCAGACATCACACAGAGGCCACCAGATGAACTGAGGGCTCAAGAAGTTCAGTGGCAGGGCTGGACTTTGGTTGGCCCTGGTGCCTGCTCCCTTGTCATGGGAAAGAACTTCCTGGGCTAGACCTGGCCAGACTGGATTTCCTCTGCCTCTGTGAAGACCAAACCTGAATCTCTAGTGATGAAAGTCATGGGAAAGGACAGATTGATAGGGTTAGGGAAGAGAGGTGTCCTGAGGCCCTAGCCTCTGACCAGAGGCACAGAGGGGGCCTTGACTGGGGCTAATATGGCAGAGCTTGGGAGATGTCCTTACAGATCAGCGGGTCCTATTATTCCATTGTGTAGGGGCAAACCAAGGGTCGGAGAAGGGTGGCTGAAGTGACGGGCTTGCCCAAGGATACACAATCTTGAAGGGCCATGTGAGGGAGAGCACAAGCCTCAGTTGAGCTGTGTCGAGTGGAGGGCACCCAGGGGATGTTTGTGCCTGTGAGATGGCATCCTTCCTTCTTTAAGGCCTAACCCTTCTATAGAAATCCCTCTTATGCACTGTGCTGAGGATAAGTGTGGCCCTGAGGCCTGCCTTGTGTATTAGCTGATTTTTGTATGCCTTTAGGAGCAAGTGACTTGAGTACTCTGACCTTCAGATTATTCATTTGTACCTCATGATAGTAGCCACCTCATAGTACTGAGGTTCAGATTAAATGAGTTAATATACCCACAGGAAACACTTAGGACAGTGTCTTGCATGTAAAAAATACTGTGTCAATGTTATTGTTATTATTGGAAGCCTTTGGGTTGGATTGAATAGATAGATGCTCAGAAGTCATCTGCTCAGGCCAGGCATGGTAGTGCATTCCTGCAACCCCAGCAGTTTGGGAGGCTGAGGCAGGAGGATTGTGAGTTCAAAGTCAGCCTCAGCAACTTAGTGAAACCCTGTCTTTAAATAAAAAGGGCTGGGATGTGACTCAGTGATTAAGTGTCCCTGGTGTAATCACTGGTACCAAAAAAAAAAGAAAGAAAGAAAGAAAGAAAGAAAGAAAGAAAGAAAGAAAGAAAGAAAGAAAGAAAGAAAGAAAGAAAGAAAGAAAGAAATAGGTGCCTTTCCTGATTGCACTCTAGATGGTGTGGCAGTGGCTGTGCGAGTTTGGGCAACTCTCTTCCCTCTCTGAGTTCCAGCAGCTTCTTCTGCAATATGTGTAACATGAGACTAATAAGACTCCCTCCTTTTGCTCAGGGCTGTTGGAGGCATTCAACCCAACCACAGGGACAAATCGCCTGGCTCACAGAAGGTCAGTGGTAAAGGGTGGCAGACATTCTAAGTGCTGTTGAGACGCAAGGAGAGAAAGAGAAGCCCTCTCTATGGTTTCTATCTCCCAGGGCCTGTTCCTCACACACCTAAAGCTGGCTTCACCGTCTTCCTCACCAGAGCTGGGCAAGAGCTCTAGTCCTCCAAGTTTCAGGCCTTGCTGTCTCTGTTCCTGTCCCCAAGCCAGCTTGCTGATTTAACTTCTACTTTCCACGTAACAGTAGGGGCTATGAAAGAATTTATTTTGGTACCAGCAATTGAACCCAGAAACACTGGACCACTGAGTCATATCCCCAGCCCTATTGTGTATTTTATTTAGATACAGGGTCTCACTGAGTTGTTTAGTGCCTTGCTATTGCTAAGGCTGTTTTGGAGCCCATGATTCTCCTACCTCAGCCTCCTAAACCACTGGGATTACAGGCAGCATGCACCACGGCGCCCGGCTTGTGAAAGCAATTCTGAGGCGACACTGAGGCAGGGAGGGAGCCAGATGCAGTCCCAGCTTCCCACAGATGGCCTTAAGTGGAGACACAGAGCCTGCCTGCAGCTCTCCCTCCAACCTTGCTGGATCCATGTGCCTCAAAGCCTCCCCTCCATCTGACCCTAGTCTTGGGCTCAGTGGTGGAGCAACAGTTGGAATGAGAATCAGAGACACCCAAGCTTCTGAGTAGAGTCAGCTGCAGCCCCTCCACTCCATGTCCCCACACAGGTTAGTTTAGGAGAGGGAGAATATAGCTCTATGAGGAGCAAGGAAGGAAGCCAAGACTGTGTAGCAATGATTCCCATTCTACAGAACAGGAAGCTGTGGCTCAGACATGTTGAATGCAGAGTTGAGATCACAATTATTCTTAGTGAGGCCCTAAGCAACTCAATGAGACCCTATGTCTAAATAAAATATAAAAGCAAGGGGGTGGCTGAGGAAAAAAATGAGCTGATGTTGTGGCTTAGTGGTTAAGTGCCTTTGGGTTCATTCCCTGGTAACCCCCATCCCCCCCAAAAAAAAATCACAATCCTCATCTGTTTTTTTTTCCCTACCAGGGATTGAACCCAGGGGCACTTAAGCACTGGGCCATATCCCCAGCCCTCTTTATTTTTTTCTTTTGAGATATGGTCTCACTAAGTTGCTTAGGGTCTCACTAAGTTGCTGAGGCTGGATTTGAACAGGCAATCCTCCTGCCCCCAGCCTCCGGAGCCACTGGGATGACAGGTGTGCACCACCCATAATGCAGGTTATTTAAATGTTATCTTTTCTAGAACTGGAGTATGCTAGAACTCGAAAAACAATCCTTGTTTAAGGGATATTTAAGTCTTCTTCCATTTTGTCAATGAGTAACAGTGGGGCCCAGAATGGAAAAAGGACTCGTCCAAGATTCAAAAAGAGCTAGTGGCTGCTGTGAGACCTAAATCCAGACTCTTGATTCCTTGCCCCAGGCTCTTCCCAGCCCCCAGATTCAGGAGAGGCTCTAGGTTCAAAGGCTGAAACTGGGGTGAGGGGTCTCCAGCACAGTATGGGATGCTCTTAGTTCCTGCCCAATCAGAATTCTTATCTTCACACTATTTTGTAGCTCTGAGAGGGATCACCTCTCTTGTTGGTACTCTGAGGAAGGCCTTTCCATGGGAATGAGTCCTAAACAGATTCATAAACCTGAGTTGAAGGGTGAGTGTCCTCAGCTGAGCCTCTTCTCTGTGGGCCTCTGCTTCTGCAACCTTAAACTGTAGTGTGTGGTGTGGAAAGCGAAGTAGGAGCAGTTGAGTGTGAGCATTCAACTTCCCTCGAGAGCTGGTGAAATTTGTAATGCCCAGACCTTACCCAAAATTGCTGAAGTCAGAATCTGACCCATTCAGGGTGTCTTGGGATGGACAAGGAGGAGGCCTTGTCAGCTCCCCTCCCACAGCCTCCACACAGAGCATGCCAGCCCAAACTCTAGGCCATTTTCCCAGGGTTAGGAAATTGCTGTGGGGTTTCTGGCACTGTCTGCTCCTGTGGGAGGAGTTCGCTTGTCCACGCCTTTCTGCTGCCTCTTTGCCTGACATCCACCTCTTCTCTGGCTGACTCCATGTTTCAGGCTCTGGAATCAGAACAGACTCAGGGTGTGAGTCCTCCTCCCTCGGCCTCCATTTTCTCACTGATAAAGTGGATTAGTAATGGCACTTGGAACTACTGTGAAGATGGGCTGAGCTGAGGCCTGGAGCATGCCTGTCACTGTGTGGGGCCCAAGGGAGCATGTAGCAAAGTAAGTCCCCTCCCCTGATGCCCACTGCTCAGCCCTGGGGACAGCCTGGTGTCTGCCTTCCTCAGAGAGACCTCACAGAAACTGATTGGCCCTCAGTCCTGCTCCATGCCCTGTTCTGAGAGAGAGCAGTGAAAATCTGCAGCCTGCTTTTCTTGCATCCTAGTTGTGGGACATGTTATTTTCCACTTGCTTTGTGCCACCTTCCAGGAAGCCCAGGGGAAGGGGGTGAAGTCGGAACTCAGAGAGCACGAGTCCGCTGCCCAAAGGTGCTCTGCGTAGAATGGGCAAGGCTGGGATAGAAACCCAGAGGCATTTGGCTCTGGAGGCCCAGGTTAGGGAAGGCTCTGTTTCATGTGAGGACCACAGCTAACATCAGCACCCCTAATGGAAGGCACAGATGCTGTTGAAGGTGCTGGTGGGGCCACCAGGGCCAGATATTAGCTGCACATCTGTGTGAGTTCGCGATAACACCTGTATGCACACCTGCATAGCTGAGGTCGGGATGGACTATAACAAATACAAACAATACTTGGTGGGCTGTACATTTGTGTGTGTGTGGGGGCTTGGGGAGTGGTGGACACCCCTCTGCACCCAGCCTCCTGGTGGGCCCCGGGACACCCACCTGCCCAGCCGTCCCTGCTGGCCTAGGGGATCTGGGCAGGGGTGGGGCAAAGGGAGCCGGCCTGTACCCTCTGGGCAGAAACGTGCCTTGCAGCAGGACGTCCTGGCCAGGTGGTGTCCTCACCAGTGTGAGGTGGGTCCTCACTGGTGTCCGAGTCTGGGGCTTGTGGGGGACATGAGACTGAGATGGCCCGCTGTGTCTCGGTGACTGTCTGTGTCCACAGGGTCCTTCCTGTCACCTCTCCTGTGTCTCCAGGGAGACAGACGGGGGACCACACTGCTCCTGCCCCTGGTGGGAGTGAGGGGTGGGTGACCCACACTGGGGTAGGAGGTCCCCCAGGTGGAAGGCTTGGTCCCTGGGGAAGGGACGGAACATGAGGGTTCTGACCTTGATGGAGCTAGGTGAGTTAATGGCTGCTGGGCGCGTGCCCTGAAGGGGTCCATCCGCCCCCCCTCCCCGCCCACCCACCAGGGGCCCTGGGCTGGCCGATGCCCCTTGCAACAGCCCTCTGTGTGACCTCCCTGGCCTTTGGCTAAAGCACAGAAGACAGCCTCCAACTGGGAGGCAGTGTAGATCTCCCCTTGCATGTCCTTGGCCTCAGCTCCCTGGTCTCTGTGGTGGGGGCGGTTCCCAGTGGTGCGTAGTAGGTGCTCAGTAAACCGCTTCCTTCCTCCCAGACCAGCCCAGCAGCTCAGTCAGGGCTGCCGGCCCCTCTCCACATCTCCCCCTCCTCGTCTGGAATAAGGTCAGCACAAAGCACACCCTGAGGCCTCTCGGTCAAGCTGGACTGGACTGGGGTCCCTGGGGAGGCTGCGAGTCCGTGGTGACTCCACAGTACCAACAAGCGGCCACCGCAGATCACCATGAGGAAAGCTCGAGGTTTGGGGTCAGGGACAGGGGTGTGCCTGACCTCTCCAACCCTGCTGGAGACCCCAGACCCTTTATGGCCATGTAGCAAGGGCCACAAAGGAAGGAATCTTTTTTGGGACACATGGCCACAATGGGAAGACAAAGACCAGAGCTCCGAGTCCTGTGCATGCCTGCCTCAGAGTGCCGTGTGGCCTTGGGGCAGTGTATTACTCTCTTTGAGCCTTGCTTTCCTTACCTCAGACCACCCAGGAGACCTCTGGCCATCTTTGTCCCCTGTGTCCCTGTGGGTGTGTCAGGGCTGTGTCCACTTGGCAGTTCTTCTCGGTTGTGCGGAGCCTACTCTGCGGTCTACACAGGACAAGCAACGGGACAACTCACTAAGTAACTGTGAAAGTTCCTCTGGGTCAGGCCATGGGCTGGGCACGTGGTCAGCGCCAGCTCATGTGACGGACATGAGACTGACTTTTCTACACACCTTATGGCCACTCACTCCTTTATCCACAGCACAGAGACCCAAGCGCTGACTCCACCCATCAGCGAGTTCACCCAGCATTCGTTTTATTGAGCACCTACATGCTAGGTCTGTGGGCAGCACTGGAGCCCTGGGGAATAGTGTGAGTACCATCTTGGACCTTGCTGGCTCCCTGTTGAGTGGGAGGACCTGCAGTGACCAAAGAAGACATCATGGAAGTCACATTGGGAGGTTCAATAAGTGACCCTGAGGGAGTGAAGAAGAACCATAGGGGTAGGGGAGGAGAGAAGCCCGGTCGGAAATGTGGCTGGAGGGTGAAGACCGCAGGCAGCATTAGAAGTCTCAACGTGAAGGCCAGGGGAGCAGCCTGTGCAAAGGCCCTGCGGCAGGAATGAGCTTACATCACTGAGGGTCTGAAAGGAGGCCCACAGCACCCCCTCTGCACCTCCAGATTCCAGGGGGTGCTTATGACACTGGGGCTTGATGAGGTCCCCCAGGAGACTATCAGAAGAGCCTGGGCCTTCTCTAGGGCCACCTAACAGGCCCTGTGGAGATAAAGCTGGCTTGGCTGTTTCTGAAAACTCCTGGGTGACAACAGTGGGTAGATTGGGGTCCCTCAGACCCCAGATCTGGGTTTTGCTATACTCTCTTGACCTGATGACTGACTGTCATGTGGTTGGGACAGTTTTATTTATCTATTTATTTTGGGATAATTATCAGTATTTTTCTCCCTGTTGGCCCCACTCTGGCCTTGGGTCCAGTCACACTAGGACACTTCTCTAAGTAACACATTGCAGGTAACAGTGTGGCTGGTGAGTTAGTCTTGGGGACCTCCTGGGCCAGTGTCTGCACAGGTAACCCCCAGGGAGGCTAAAGACCCCCCAAGCATGACTCAAACAGCCTTAGACAGGCCCTTCTGAGCTAAGCCCAGGGAAACCTGTCCCCTGTTGGCCCACCCAGAAGGTGCTCAGCTGGAGAACAAGGTGGGGCTGGTGAAGTGCTCTGGAAGGGACTGGCAATGTCTGCCTGGTTCTGGGGAACCACCTCAGGGTGACTTCTGCTGCACTCAGATCTCACAGTGGGGTCACCCCCAAGAGGTTGGAAGGATTCACCCCTGGCTGGGTGACAGACTGAGGGCCCACTGGGGCACGAACCTTCACACTTTGTCTTCCACCAGGAAATTGCCTCCTGGGACTGTATGAGTCTGCGAGCACTGCTGTAACAGAGCATCCCGGGCCGGGTGGCTGGAGCAAAGGGGATCTATGTCCTCCTGGTTCTGGGGGCTGCAAGCCCAGGGCCAAAAGCTGACAGGGTGGGCGTCTTGGGAGGCCTCTCTCCTTGGCTTGTAGAAAGCCACATTCTCCCTCGCTGTGTCTCATTTTTAGATCTGCTCTACATAGAAGAACCTGTTATGTTGTCCTCCATGACCTCACA
>NW_027511488.1:0-24589 GCF_048772815.1 Callospermophilus lateralis
GGTTTGTTTCCTCTTCAAGTAGCCCTAGGCACAGACTGTGGAAAAGCATTTTCATTGAGAGGGGTTGCCAAGCTTCTAAGAAATAACGAGTTTCCAAAATACCAGCAAATATTTTTTCACCCAATCTTGATGATACTTGTTGCTAATGATCAGTACACAAATCCCACTTTGCTCACCAAATTTAGTTCTTCTAGGATGTAGCGTTCGTGTACAGTAGCAGTTTTTATATTTAGGTATCCCTCTGTTCTCTCCTATACAGATAGATGAATTTGGAACTCTAAATCCAACATGGTTTGTAGTAGCTCTTTGAAACTTGACAAAATAAAGGAGTTCTCAGTTTTGTCTCTCTGGTTTGTTTCCTCTTCATGTAGCCCTAGGAACAGACTGTGGAAAAGCACTTTCATTGAGATGGGTTGCCAAGCTTCTAAGAAATATCGAGTTTCCGAAATACCAGCAAATATTTTTTCACCCAAACTTGATGATACTTTGTGGTAATGATCAGCACACAAATCCCACTTGGCTCACCAAATTTTGTTCATCTAGGATGAAGCATTCGTGTACAGTAGCAGTATTTATATTTAGGTTTCCCTCTGTTCTCTCCTATATAGATAGATGAATTTGGAACTCTAAATCCAACATGGTTTGTAGTAGCTCTTTGAAACTTGGCAAAATAAAGGAGTTCTCTGTTTTGTCTCTATGGTTTGTTTCCTTTTAAAGTAGCCCTAGGCACAGACTGTGGAAAGCCCTTTCATTGAGATGGGTTGTCAAGCTTCTAAGAAATAACGATTTTCCGAAATACCAGCAAATATTTTTCAAACAAACTTGTTGATACTTGGTGGTAATGATCAGTACACAAGTCCCACTTGGCTTACCAAATTTTGTTCTTCTATGTTGAAGCGTTCATCTACAGTAGCAGTTTTTATATTTAGGTTTCCCTCTGTTCTCTCCTATATAGATAGATGAATTTGGAACTCTAAATCCAACATGCTTTGTAGTAGCTCCTTGAAACTTGACAAAATAAAGGAGTTCTCAGTTTTGTCTCTATGGTTTGTTTCCTCTTCATGTAGCCCTAGGCACAGACTGTGGAAAGCACTTTCATTGAGATGGGTTGTCAAGCTTCTAAGAAATAACGAGTTTCCGAAATACCAGCAAATATTTTTTCACACAATCTTGTTGATACTTGGTGGTAATGATCAGTACACAAATCCCACTTGGCTCACCAAATTTGGTCTTCTAGGTTGAAGCGTTCGTCTACAGTAGCAGTTTTTATATTTAGGTTTCTCTCTGTTCTCTCCTATATAGATAGATGAATTTGGAACTCTAAATCCAACATGGTTTGTAGTAGCTCTTTGAAACTTGACAAAATAAAGGAGTTCTCAGATTTGTCACTATGTTTTGTATCCTCTTCAAGTAGCCCTAGGCACAGATTGTGGAAAAGCACTTTCATTGAATGGGGTTGCCAAGCTTCTAAGAAATAACGAGTTTCGGAAATACCAGCAAATATTTTTTCACCCAAACTTGATGATACTTGGTGGTAATGATTAGTATACAAATCCCACTTGGCTTACCAAATTTTGTTCTTTTAGGTTGAAGCGTTCGTCTACAGTAGCAGTTTTTATATTTAGGTTTCCCTCTGTACTCTCCTATATAGATAGATGAATTTGGAACTCTAAATCCAACATGCTTTGTAGTAGCTCCTTGAAACTTGACAAAATAAAGGAGTTCTCAGTTTTGTCTCTATGGTTTGTTTCCTCTTCAAGTAGCCCTAGGCACAGACTGTGGAAAAGCACTTTCATTGAGAGGGGTTGCCAAGCTTCTAGGAAATAACGAGTTTCGGAAATACCAGCAAATATTTTTTCACCCAATCTTGATGATACTTGTTGCTAATGATCAGTACACAAATCCCATTTTGCTAGCCAAATTTAGTTCTTCTAGGTTGTAGCGTTCGTGTACAGTAGCAGTTTTTATATTTAGGTTTCCCTCTATTCTCTCCTATACAGATAGATGAATTTGGAACTCTAAATCCAACATGGTTTGTAGTAGCTCTTTGAAACTTGACAAAATAAAGGAGTTCTCAGTTTTGTCTCTCTGGTTTGTTTCCTCTTCATGTAGCCCTAGGAACAGACTGTGGAAAAGCACTTTCATTGAGATGGGTTGCCAAGCTTCTAAGAAATATCGAGTTTCCGAAATACCAGCAAATATTTTTTCACCCAAACTTGGTGATACTTTGTGGTAATGATCAGCACACAAATCCCATTTGGCTCACCAAATTTTGTTCTTCTAGGTTGAAGCGTTCGTCTACAGTAGCAGTTTTTATATTTAGGTTTCTCTCTGTTCTCTCCTATATAGATAGATGAATTTGGAACGCTAAATCCAACCTGGTTTGTAGTAGCTCTTTGAAACTTGATAAAATAAAGGAGTTCTCAGATTTGTCTCTATGGTTTGTTTCCTCTTCAAGTAGCCCTAGGCACAGACTGTGGAAAAACACTTTCATTGAGAGGGGTTGCCAAGCTTCTAAGAAATAACGAGTTTCCGAAATACCAGCAAATATTTTTTCACCCAATCTTGATGATACTTGGTGGTAATGATCAGTACACAAATCCCACTTGGCTCACCAAATTTAGTTCTTCTAGGTTGAAGCGTTCGTGTACAGTAGCAGTTTTTATATTTAGGTTTCCCTATGTTCTCTCCTATACAGATAGATGAATTTGGAACTCTAAATCCAACATGGTTTGTAGTAGCTCTTTGAAACTTGACAAAATAAAGGAGTTCTCAGTTTTGTCTCTCTGGTTTGTTTCCTCTTCATGTAGCCCTATGAACAGACTGTGGAAAAGCACTTTCATTGAGATGAGTTGCAAAGCTTCTAAGAAATATCGAGTTTCCGAAATACCAGCAAATATGTTTTTCACCCAAACTTGATGATACTTGGTGGTAATGATCAGCACACAAATCCCACTTGGCTAACCAATTTTTGTTCATCTAGGATGAAGCATTCGTGTACAGTAGCAGTTTTTATATTTAGGTTTCCCTCTGTTCTCTCCTATATAGATAGATGAATTTGGAACTCTAAATCCAACATGGTTTGTAGTAGCTCTTTGAAACTTGACAAAATAAAGGAGTTCTCTGTTTTGTCTCTATGGTTTGTTTCCTTTTAAAGTAGCCCTAGGCACAGACTGTGGAAAGCACTTTCATTGAGATCTGTTGTCAAGCTTCTAAGAAATAACGAGTTTCCGAAATACCAGCAAATATTTTTCACACAAACTTGTTGATTCTTGGTGGTAATGATCTGTACACAAATCCCACATGGCTTACCAAATTTTGTCCTTCTAGATTGAAGCGTTCGTCTACAGTAGCAGTTTTTATATTTAGGTCTCCCTCTGTTCTCTCCTATATAGATAGATGAATTTGGAACTCTAAATCCAACATGGTTTGTAGTAGCTCTTTGAAACTTGACAAAATAAAGGAGTTCTCTGTTTTGTCTCTATGGTTTGTTTCCTTTTAAAGTAGCCCTAGGCACAGACTGTGGAAAGCACTTTCATTGAGATTGGTTGCCAAGCTTCTAAGAAATAACGAGTTTCCGAAATGCCAGCAAATATTTCTTCACCCAATCTTGATGATACTTGGTGGTAGTGATCAGTACACAAATCCCACTTGCCTCACCAAATTTTGTTCTTCTAGGTTGAAGCGTTCGTCTACAGTAGCAGTTTTATATTTAGGTTTCTCTCTGTTCTCTCCTATATAGATAGATGAATTTGGAACTCTAAATCCAACGTGGTTTGCAGTAGCTCTTTGAAACTTGACAAAATAAAGGAGTTCTCAGATTTGTCTCTATGGTTTGTTTCCTCTTCAAGTAGCCCTAGGCACAGACTGTGGAAAAGCACTTTCAATGAGAGAGTTTGCCAAGCTTCTAAGAAATAACGAGTTTCCGAAATACCAGCAAATATTTTTTCACACAATCTTGTTGATACTTGGTGGTCATGATCAGTACACAAAACCCACTTGGCTCACCAAATTTAGTTCTTCTAGGTTGAAGCGTTCATGTACAGTAGCAGTTTTTATATTTAGGTTTCCCTCTGTTCTCTCCTATATAGATAGTTGAATTTGGAACTCTAAATCCATCATGGTTTGTAGTAGCTTGTTGAAACTTGGCAAAATAATGGAGTTCTCAGTTTTGTCTCTAAGGATTGTTTCCTCTTCAAGTAGCCCTAGGCACAGACTGTGGAAAGCACTTTCGTTGAGATGGGTTGCCAAGCTTCTAAGAAATAACGAGTTTCCGAAATACCAGCAAATATTTTTTCACCCAATCTTGATGATACTTGGTGGTAATGATCAGTACACAAATCACACTTGGCTTACCAAATTTTGTTCTTCTAGGTTGAAGCGTTCGTCTACAGTAGCAGTTTTTATATTTAAGTTTCCCTCGGTTCTCTCCTATATAGATAGATGAATTTGGAACTCTAAATCCAACATGGTTTGTAGTAGCTCTTTGAAACTTGACAAAAAAAAGGAGTTCTAGATTTGTCTCTATGGTTTGTTTCCTCTTCAAGTAGCCCTAGGCACAGACTGTGGAAAAGCACTTTCATTGAGAGGGGTTGCCAAGCTTCTAAGAAATAACGAGTTTCCGAAATACCAGCGAATATGTCTTCACCCAATCTTGATGATACTTGTTGCTAATTATCAGTACACAAATCCCACTTGGCTCACCAAATTTTTTTCTTCTAGGTTGAAGCGTTCGTCTACAGTAGCAGTTTTTATATTTAGGTTTCCCTCTGTTCTCTCCTATATAGAAAGATGAATTTGGAACTCTAAATCCAACATGGTTTGTAGTAGTTCTTTGAAACTTGACAAAATAAAGGAGTTCTCAGATTTGTCTCTATGGTTTGTTTCCTCTTCAAGTAGCCCCAGGCACAGACTGTGGAAAAGCACTTTCATTGAGAGGGGTTCCCAAGCTTCTAAGAAATAACGAGTTTCAGAAATACCAGCAAATATTTTTTCACCCAATCTTGTTGATACTTGGTGGTAATGATCAGTACACAAATCACATTTGGCTCACCAAATTTTGTTCTTCTAGGTTGAAGCGTTCGTCTACAGTAGCAGTTTTTATATTTACATTTCTCTCTGTTCTATATAGATAGATGAATTTGGAACTCTAAATCCAACATGGTTTGCAGTAGCTCTTTGAAACTTGACAAAATAAAGGAGTTCTCAGATTTGTCTCTATGGTTTGTTTCCTCATCAAGTAGCCCTAGGCACAGACTGTGGAATAGCACTTTCATTGAGAGGGGTTCCCAAGCTTCTAAGAAATAACGAGTTTCCGAAATACCAGCAAATATTTTTTCACCCAATCTTGATGATACTTGGTGGTCATGATCAGTACACAAATCCCACTTGGCTCACCAAATTTTGTTCTTCTAGGTTGAAGCGTTCGTCTACAGTAGCAGTTTTTATATTTAGGGTTCCCTCTGTTCTCTCCTATATAGAAAGATGAATTTGGAACTCTAAATCCAACATGGTTTGTAGTAGCTCTTTGAAACTTGACAAAATAAAGGAGTTCTCAGTTTTGTCGCTATGGTTTGTTTGCTCTTCAAGTAGCCCTAGGCACAGACTGTGGAAAAGCACTTTCATTGAGAGGGGTTGCCAAGCTTCTAAGAAATAACGAGTTTCCGAAATACCAGCAAATATTTTTTCACACAATCTTGTTGATACTTGGTGGTAATGATCAGTACACAAATCACACTTGGCTTACCAAATTTTGTTCTTCTAGGTTGAAGCGTTCGTCTACAGTAGCAGTTTTTATATTTAGGTTTCCCTCTGTTCTCTCCTATATAGATAGATGAATTTGGAACTCTAAATCCATCATGGTTTGTAGTAGCTTGTTGAAACTTGACAAAATAATGGAGTTCTCAGTTTTGTCTCTAAGGATTGTTTCCTCTTCAAGTAGCCCTAGGCACAGACTGTGGAAAGCACTTTCGTTGAGATGGGTTGCCAATCTTCTAAGAAATAACGAGTTTCCGAAATACCAGCAAATATTTTTTCACCCAATCTTGATGATACTTGGTGGTAATGATCAGTACACAAGTCACACTTGGCTTACCAAATTTTGTTCTTCTAGGTTGAAGCGTTCGTCTACAGTAGCAGTTTTTATATTTAGGTTTCCCTCTATTCTCTCCTATATAGATAGATGAATTTGGAACTCTAAATCCAACATGGTTTGTAGTAGCTCTTTGAAACTTGACAAAATAAAGGAGTTCTCAGATTTGTCACTATGTTTTGTATCCTCTTCAAGTAGCCCTAGGCACAGATTGTGGAAAAGCACTTTCATTGAATGGGGTTGCCAAGCTTCTAAGAAATAACGAGTTTCGGAAATACCAGCAAATATTTTTTCACCCAAACTTGATGATACTTGGTGGTAATGATTAGTATACAAATCCCACTTGGCTTACCAAATTTTGTTCTTTTAGGTTGAAGCGTTCGTCTACAGTAGCAGTTTTTATATTTAGGTTTCCCTCTGTACTCTCCTATATAGATAGATGAATTTGGAACTCTAAATCCAACATGCTTTGTAGTAGCTCCTTGAAACTTGACAAAATAAAGGAGTTCTCAGTTTTGTCTCTATGGTTTGTTTGCTCTTCAAGTAGCCCTAGGCACAGACTGTGGAAAAGCACTTTCATTGAGAGGGGTTGCCAAGCTTCTAAGAAATAACGAGTTTCCGAAATACCAGCAAATATTTTTTCACCCAATCTTGATGATACTTGGTGGTCATGATCAGTACACAAATCCCACTTGGCTCACCAAATTTTGTTCTTCTAGGTTGAAGCGTTCGTCTACAGTAGCAGTTTTTATATTTAGGGTTCCCTCTGTTCTCTCCTATATAGAAAGATGAATTTGGAACTCTAAATCCAACATGGTTTGTAGTAGCTCTTTGAAACTTGACAAAATAAAGGAGTTCTCAGTTTTGTCGCTATGGTTTGTTTGCTCTTCAAGTAGCCCTAGGCACAGACTGTGGAAAAGCACTTTCATTGAGAGGGGTTGCCAAGCTTCTAAGAAATAACGAGTTTCCGAAATACCAGCAAATATTTTTTCACACAATCTTGTTGATACTTGGTGGTAATGATCAGTACACAAATCACACTTGGCTTACCAAATTTTGTTCTTCTAGGTTGAAGCGTTCGTCTACAGTAGCAGTTTTTATATTTAGGTTTCCCTCTGTTCTCTCCTATATAGATAGATGAATTTGGAACTCTAAATCCATCATGGTTTGTAGTAGCTTGTTGAAACTTGACAAAATAATGGAGTTCTCAGTTTTGTCTCTAAGGATTGTTTCCTCTTCAAGTAGCCCTAGGCACAGACTGTGGAAAGCACTTTCGTTGAGATGGGTTGCCAATCTTCTAAGAAATAACGAGTTTCCGAAATACCAGCAAATATTTTTTCACCCAATCTTGATGATACTTGGTGGTAATGATCAGTACACAAGTCACACTTGGCTTACCAAATTTTGTTCTTCTAGGTTGAAGCGTTCGTCTACAGTAGCAGTTTTTATATTTAGGTTTCCCTCTATTCTCTCCTATATAGATAGATGAATTTGGAACTCTAAATCCAACATGGTTTGTAGTAGCTCTTTGAAACTTGACAAAATAAAGGAGTTCTCAGATTTGTCACTATGTTTTGTATCCTCTTCAAGTAGCCCTAGGCACAGATTGTGGAAAAGCACTTTCATTGAATGGGGTTGCCAAGCTTCTAAGAAATAACGAGTTTCGGAAATACCAGCAAATATTTTTTCACCCAAACTTGATGATACTTGGTGGTAATGATTAGTATACAAATCCCACTTGGCTTACCAAATTTTGTTCTTTTAGGTTGAAGCGTTCGTCTACAGTAGCAGTTTTTATATTTAGGTTTCCCTCTGTACTCTCCTATATAGATAGATGAATTTGGAACTCTAAATCCAACATGCTTTGTAGTAGCTCCTTGAAACTTGACAAAATAAAGGAGTTCTCAGTTTTGTCTCTATGGTTTGTTTCCTCTTCAAGTAGCCCTAGGCACAGACTGTGGAAAAGCACTTTCATTGAGAGGGGTTGCCAAGCTTCTAGGAAATAACGAGTTTCGGAAATACCAGCAAATATTTTTTCACCCAATCTTGATGATACTTGTTGCTAATGATCAGTACACAAATCCCATTTTGCTAGCCAAATTTAGTTCTTCTAGGTTGTAGCGTTCGTGTACAGTAGCAGTTTTTATATTTAGGTTTCCCTCTATTCTCTCCTATACAGATAGATGAATTTGGAACTCTAAATCCAACATGGTTTGTAGTAGCTCTTTGAAACTTGACAAAATAAAGGAGTTCTCAGTTTTGTCTCTCTGGTTTGTTTCCTCTTCATGTAGCCCTAGGAACAGACTGTGGAAAAGCACTTTCATTGAGATGGGTTGCCAAGCTTCTAAGAAATATCGAGTTTCCGAAATACCAGCAAATATTTTTTCACCCAAACTTGGTGATACTTTGTGGTAATGATCAGCACACAAATCCCATTTGGCTCACCAAATTTTGTTCTTCTAGGTTGAAGCGTTCGTCTACAGTAGCAGTTTTTATATTTAGGTTTCTCTCTGTTCTCTCCTATATAGATAGATGAATTTGGAACGCTAAATCCAACCTGGTTTGTAGTAGCTCTTTGAAACTTGATAAAATAAAGGAGTTCTCAGATTTGTCTCTATGGTTTGTTTCCTCTTCAAGTAGCCCTAGGCACAGACTGTGGAAAAACACTTTCATTGAGAGGGGTTGCCAAGCTTCTAAGAAATAACGAGTTTCCGAAATACCAGCAAATATTTTTTCACCCAATCTTGATGATACTTGGTGGTAATGATCAGTACACAAATCCCACTTGGCTCACCAAATTTAGTTCTTCTAGGTTGAAGCGTTCGTGTACAGTAGCAGTTTTTATATTTAGGTTTCCCTATGTTCTCTCCTATACAGATAGATGAATTTGGAACTCTAAATCCAACATGGTTTGTAGTAGCTCTTTGAAACTTGACAAAATAAAGGAGTTCTCAGTTTTGTCTCTCTGGTTTGTTTCCTCTTCATGTAGCCCTATGAACAGACTGTGGAAAAGCACTTTCATTGAGATGAGTTGCAAAGCTTCTAAGAAATATCGAGTTTCCGAAATACCAGCAAATATGTTTTTCACCCAAACTTGATGATACTTGGTGGTAATGATCAGCACACAAATCCCACTTGGCTAACCAATTTTTGTTCATCTAGGATGAAGCATTCGTGTACAGTAGCAGTTTTTATATTTAGGTTTCCCTCTGTTCTCTCCTATATAGATAGATGAATTTGGAACTCTAAATCCAACATGGTTTGTAGTAGCTCTTTGAAACTTGACAAAATAAAGGAGTTCTCTGTTTTGTCTCTATGGTTTGTTTCCTTTTAAAGTAGCCCTAGGCACAGACTGTGGAAAGCACTTTCATTGAGATGGGTTGTCAAGCTTCTAAGAAATAACGAGTTTCCGAAATACCAGCAAATATTTTTCACACAAACTTGTTGATTCTTGGTGGTAATGATCTGTACACAAATCCCACATGGCTTACCAAATTTTGTCCTTCTAGATTGAAGCGTTCGTCTACAGTAGCAGTTTTTATATTTAGGTCTCCCTCTGTTCTCTCCTATATAGATAGATGAATTTGGAACTCTAAATCCAACATGGTTTGTAGTAGCTCTTTGAAACTTGACAAAATAACGGAGTTCTCTGTTTTGTCTCTATGGTTTGTTTCCTTTTAAAGTAGCCCTAGGCACAGACTGTGGAAAGCACTTTCATTGAGATTGGTTGCCAAGCTTCTAAGAAATAACGAGTTTCCGAAATGCCAGCAAATATTTCTTCACCCAATCTTGATGATACTTGGTGGTAGTGATCAGTACACAAATCCCACTTGCCTCACCAAATTTTGTTCTTCTAGGTTGAAGCGTTCGTCTACAGTAGCAGTTTTATATTTAGGTTTCTCTCTGTTCTCTCCTATATAGATAGATGAATTTGGAACTCTAAATCCAACGTGGTTTGCAGTAGCTCTTTGAAACTTGACAAAATAAAGGAGTTCTCAGATTTGTCTCTATGGTTTGTTTCCTCTTCAAGTAGCCCTAGGCACAGACTGTGGAAAAGCACTTTCAATGAGAGAGTTTGCCAAGCTTCTAAGAAATAACGAGTTTCCGAAATACCAGCAAATATTTTTTCACACAATCTTGTTGATACTTGGTGGTCATGATCAGTACACAAAACCCACTTGGCTCACCAAATTTAGTTCTTCTAGGTTGAAGCGTTCGTCTACAGTAGTAGTTTTTATATTTAGGTTTCTCTCTGTTCTCTCCTATATAGATAGATGAATTTGGAACTCTAAATCCAACATGGTTTGTAGTAGCTCTTTGAAACTTGGCAAAATAAAGGAGTTCTCAGATTTGTCTCTATGGTTTGTTTTCTCTTGAAGTAGCCCTAGGCACAGACTGTGGAAAAGCACTTTCATTGAGAGGGGCTGCCAAGCTTCTAAGAAATAACGAGTTTCCGAAATACCAGCAAATATTTTTTCACCCAATCTTGATGATACTTGGTGGTAATGATCAGTACACAAATCCCACTTGGCTTACCAAATTTTGATCTTCTAGATTGAAGCGTTTGTCTACAGTAGCAGTTTTTATATTTAGGTCTCCCTCTGTTCTCACCTATATAGATAGATGAATTTGGAACTCTAAATCCAACATGCTTTGTAGTAGATCCTTGAAACTTGACAAAATAAAGGAGTTCTCAGTTTTGTCTCTATGGTTTGTTTCCTCTTCAAGTAGCCCTAAGCACAGACTGTGGAAAAACACTTTCATTGAGAGGGGTTGCCAAGCTTCTAAGAAATAACGAGTTTCCGAAATACCAGCAAATATTTCTTCACCCAATCTTGATGATACGTGATGGTAATGAAAAGTACACAAATCCCACTTGGCTCACCAAATTTTTTTTGCTACGTTGAAGCCTTCGTTTACAGTAGCAGTTTTTATTTTCAGGTTTCACTCTGTTCTCTCCTATATAGATAGATGAATTTGGAACTCTAAATTCAACATGGTTTGTAGTAGCTCTTTGAAACTTGGCAAAATAAAGGAGTTCTCAGTTTCGTCTCTATGGTTTGTTTCCTTTTAAAGTAGCCCTAGGCACAGACTGTGGAAAGCACTTTCATTGAGATGGGTTGTCAAGATTCTAAGAAATAACGAGTTTCCGAAATACCAGCAAATATTTTTCACACAATCTTGTTGATACTTGGTGGTAATGATTACTATACAAATCCCACTTGGCTCACCAAATTTTGTTCTTCTAGGTTGAAGAGTTCGTGTACAGTAGCAGTTTTTATATTTAGGTTTCCCTCTGTTCTCTCCTATATAGATAGATGAATTTGGAACTCTAAATCCAACATGGTTTGTAGTAGCTCTTTGAAACTTGACAAAATAAAGGAGTTCTCAGTTTTGTCTCTATGGTTTGTTTCCTCTTCAAGTAGCCCTAGGCACAGACTGTGGAAAAACACTTTCATTGAGAGGGGTTGCCAAGCTTCTAAGAAATAACGAGTTTCCGAAATACCAGCAAATATTTCTTCACCCAATCTTGATGATACGTGATGGTAATGAAAAGTACACAAATCCCACTTGGCTCACCAAATTTTGTTTTGCTACGTTGAAGCCTTCGTTTACAGTAGCAGTTTTTATTTTCAGGTTTCACTCTGTTCTCTCCTATATAGATAGATGAATTTGGAACTCTAAATCCAACATGGTTTGTAGTAGCTCTTTGAAACTTGGCAAAATGAAGGAGTTCTCAGTTTCGTCTCTATGGTTTGTTTCCTTTTAAAGTAGCCCTAGGCACAGACTGTGGAAAGCACTTTCATTGAGATGGGTTGTCAAGCTTCTAAGAAATAACGAGTTTCCGAAATACCAGCAAATATTTTTCACACAATCTTGTTGATACTTGGTGGTAGTGATCAGTACACAAATCCCACTTGCCTCACCAAATTTTGACTTCTAGGTTGAAGCGTTCGTCTACAGTAGCCGTTTAATATTTAGGTGTCTCTCTGTTCTCTCCTATATAGATAGATGAATTTGGAACTCTAAATACAACGTGGTTTGCAGTAGCTGTTTGAAACTTGACAAAATAAAGGAGTTCTCAGATTTGTCTCTATGGTTTGTTTCCTCTTCAAGTAGCCCTAGGCACAGACTGTGGAAAAGCACTTTCAATGAAAGAGTTTGCCAAGCTTCTAAGAAATAACGAGTTTCCGAAATACCAGCAAATATTTTTTCACCCAATCTTGATGATACTTGGTGGTAATGATTACTATACAAATCCCACTTGGCTTACCAAATTTTGTTCTTCTAGGTTGAAGCGTTCGTCTACAGTAGCAGTTTTTATATTTAGGTTTCCCTCTGTTCTCTCCTATACAGATAGATGAATTTGGAACTCTAAATCCAACATACTTTGTAGTAGCTCTTTGAAACGTGACAAAATAAAGGAGTTCTCAGTTTTGTCTCTATGGTTTGTTTCCTCTTCAAGTAGCCTTAGGCACAGACTGTGGAAAGCACTTTCATTGAGATGGGTTGCCAAGCTTCTAAGAAATAACGAGTTTCCGAAATACCAGCAAATATTTTTTAACCCAATCTTGATGATACTTGTTGCTAATGATCAGTACACAAATCCCACTTGGCTCACCAAATTTTGTTCTTCTAGGTGGAAGAGTTCGTGTACAGTAGCAGTTTTTATATTTAGGTTTATCTCTGTTCTCTCCTATATAGATAGATGAATTTGGAACTCTAAATCCAACATGGTTTGTAGTAGCTCTTTGAAACTTGACAAAATAAAGGAGGTCTCAGATTTGTCTCTATGGTTTGTTTCCTCTTCAAGTAGCCCTAGGCACAGACTGTGGAAAAGCACTTTCATTGAGAGGGGTTGCCAAGCTTCTAAGAAATAACGAGTTTCCGAAATACCAGCAAATATTTTTTCACCCAATCTTGATGATACGTGATGGTAATGAAAAGTACACAAATCCCCCTTGGCTCACCAAATTTTGTTTTGCTACGTTGAAGCGTTCGTCTACAATAGCAGTTTTTATATTTAGGTTTCTCTCTGTTCTCTCCCATATAGATAGATGAATTTGAAACTCTAAATCCAACATGGTTTGTAGTAGCTCTTTGAAACTTGACAAAATAAACGAGGTCTCAGATTTTTCTCTATGGTTTGTTTCCTCTTCAAGTAGCCCTAGGCACAGACTGTGGAAAAGCACTTTCATTGAGAGGGGTTGCCAAGCTTCTAAGAAATAACGAGTTTCCGAAATACCAGCAAATATTTTTTCACCCAATCTTGATGATACTTGGTGGTAATGATCAGTACACAAATCCCACTTGGCTTACCAAATTTTGTTCTTCTAGGTTGAAGCGTTCGTCTACAGTAGCAGTTTTTATATTTAAGTTTCCCTCGGTTCTCTCCTATATAGATAGATGAATTTTTAACTCTAAATCCAACATGGTTTGTAGTAGCTCTTTGAAACTTGACAAAATAAAGGAGTTCTAAGATTTGCCTTTTTGGTTTGTTTCCTCTTCAAGAAGCCCTAGACACAGACTGTGGAAAAGCACTTTCATTGAGAGGGGTTCCCAAGGTTCTAAGAAATAACGAGTTTCCGAAATACCAGCAAATATTTTTTCACCCAATCTTGATGATACTTGGTGGTCATGATCAGTACACAAATCCCACTTGGCTCACCAAATTTTGTTCTTCTAGGTTGAAGCGTTCGTCTACAGTAGCAGTTTTTATATTCAAGTTTCCCTCTGTTCTCTCCTATATAGATAGATGAGTTTGGAACTCTAAATCCAAGATGGTTTGTAGTAGCTCTTTGAAACTTGACAAAATAAAGGAGTTCTCAGATTTGTCTCTATGGTTTGTTTCCTCTTCAAGTAGCCCTAGGCACAGACTGTGGAAAAGCACTTTAATTGAGAGGGGTTGCCAAGCTTCTAAGAAATAACGAGTTTCCGAAATACCAGCGAATATTTTTTCACCCAATCTTGATGATACTTGTTGCTAATGATCAGTACACAAATCCCACTTGGCTCACCAAATTTTGTTCTTCTAGGTTGAAGCGTTCGTCTACAGTAGCAGTTTTTATATTTAGGTTTCCCTCTGTTCTCTCCTATATAGAAAGATGAATTTGGAACTCTAAATCCAACATGGTTTGTAGTAGCTCTTTGAAACTTGACAAAATAAAGGAGTTCTCAGTTTTGTCGCTATGGTTTGTTTCCTCTTCAAGTAGCCCTAGGCACAGACTTTGGAAAAGCGCTTTCATTGAGAGGGGTTGCCAAGCTTCTAAGAAATAACGAGTTTCCGAAATACCAGCAAATATTTTTTCACCCAATCTTGATGACACTTGGAGCTAATGATCAGTACACAAATCCCACTTGGCTCACCAAATTTTGTTCTTCTTGGTTGAAGCGTTCGTCTACAGTAGCAGTTTTTATATTTAGGTTTCCCTCTGTTCTCTCCTATACAGATAGATGAATTTGGAACTCTAAATACAACATGGTTTGTAGTAGCTCTTTGAAACGTGACAAAATAAAGGAGTTCTCAGTTTTTTCTCTATGGTTTGTTTCCTCTTCAAGTAGCCTTAGGCACAGACTGTGGAAAGCACTTTCATTGAGATGGGTTGCCAAGCTTCTAAGAAATAACGAGTTTCCGAAATACCAGCAAATATTTTTTTAGACAATCTTGTTGATACTTGGTGGTAATGATCAGTACACAAATCCCACTTGGCTCAACAAATTTTGTTCTTCTAGGTTGAAGCGTTCGTCTACAGTAGCAGTTTTTATATTTAGGTTTCTCTCTGTTCTCTCCTATATAGATAGATGAATTTGGAACTCTAAATCCAACATGGTTTGTAGTAGCTCTTTGAAACTTGACAAAATAAAGGAGGTCTCAGATTTGTCTCTATGGTTTGTTTCCTCTTCAAGTAGCCCTAGGCACAGACTGTGGAAAAGCACTTTCATTGAGAGGGGTTGCCAAGCTTCTAAGAAATAACGAGTTTCGAAATACCAGCAAATATTTTTTCACCCAAATTTGATGATTCTTGGTGGTAATGATCAGTACACAAATCCCACTTGGCTCACGAAATTTTGTTCTTCTAGTTTGAAGCGTTCATCTACAGTAGCATTTTTTATATTTAGGTTTCCCTTTGTTCTCTCCTATATAGATAGATGAATTTGGAACTCTAAATCCAACATGGTTTGTAGTAGCTCTTTGAAACTTGACAAAATAAAGGAGTTCGGAGATTTGCCTCTATGGTTTGTTTCCTCTTAAAGTAGCCCTAGGCACAGACTGTGGAATAGCACTTTCATTGAGAGGGGTTGCCAAGCTTCTAAGAAATAAGGAGTTTCCGAATACCAGCAAATATTTTTTCACCCAATCTTGATGATACTTGGTGGTAATGATCAGTACACAAATCCCACTTGGCTTACCAAATTTTGTTCTTCTAGGTTGAAGCGTTCGTCTACAGTAGCAGTTTTTATATTTAAGTTTCCCTCGGTTCTCTCCTATATAGATAGATGAATTTGGTACTCTAAATCCAACATGGTTTGTAGTAGCTCTTTGAAACTGACAAAATAAAGGAGTTCTCAGCTTTGTCTCTATGGTTTGTTTCCTCTTCAAGTAGCCCTAGGCACAGACTGTGGAAAAGCACTTTCATTGAGAGGGGTTGCCAAGCTTCCAAGAAATAACGAGTTTCCGAAATACCAGCAAATATTTTTTCACACAATCTTGTTGATACTTGGTGGTAATGATCAGTACACAATCCCACTTGGCTCACCAAATTTTGTTCTTCTAGGTTGAAGCGTTCGTCTACAATAGCAGTTTTTATATTTAGGTTTCTCTCTGTTCTCTCCTATATAGATAGATGAATTTGGAACTCTAAATCCAACATGGTTTGTAGTAGCTCTTTGAAACTTGACAAAATAAAGGAGGTCTCAGATTTGTCTCTATGGTTTGTTTACTCTTCAAGTAGCCCTAGGCACAGACTGTGGAAAAAGCACTTTCATTGAGAGGGGTTGCCAAGCTTCTAAGAAATAACGAGTTTCCGAAATACCAGCAAATATTTTTTCACCCAATCTTGATGATACTTGGTGGTAATGATCAGTACACAAATCCCACATGGCTCATCAAATTTTGTTCTTCTAGGTTGAAGCGTTCGTCTACAGTAGCAGTTTTTATATTTAGGTTTCCCTCTGTTCTCTCCTATACAGATAGATGAATTTGGAACTCTAAATACAACATGGTTTGTAGTAGCTCTTTGAAACGTGACAAAATAAAGGAGTTCTCAGTTTTGTCTCTATGGTTTGTTTCCTCTTCAAGTAGCATTAGGCACAGACTGTGGAAAGCACTTTCATTGAGATGGGTTGCCAAGCTTCTAAGAAATAACGAGTTTCCGAAATACCAGCAAATATTATTTTAGACAATCTTGTTGATACTTGGTGGTAATGATCAGTACACAAATCCCACTTGGCTCAACAAATTTTGTTCTTCTAGGTTGAAGCGTTCGTCTACAGTAGCAGTTTTTATATTTAGGTTTCTCTCTGTTCTCTCCTATATAGATAGATGAATTTGGAACTCTAAATCCAACATGGTTTGTAGTAGCTCTTTGAAACTTGACAAAATAAAGGAGGTCTCAGATTTGTCTCTATGGTTTGTTTCCTCTTCAAGTAGCCCTAGGCACAGACTGTGGAAAAGCACTTTCATTGAGAGGGGTTGCCAAGCTTCTAAGAAATAACGAGTTTTGAAATACCAGCAAATATTTTTTCACCCAAATTTGATGATTCTTGGTGGTAATGATCAGTACACAAATCCCACTTGGCTCACGAAATTTTGTTCTTCTAGTTTGAAGCGTTCATCTACAGTAGCATTTTTTATATTTAGGTTTCCCTTTGTTCTCTCCTATATAGATAGATGAATTTGGAACTCTAAATCCAACATGGTTTGTAGTAGGTGTTTGAAACTTGACAAAATAAAGGAGTTCTGAGATTTGCCTCTATGGTTTGTTTCCTCTTAAAGTAGCCCTAGGCACAGACTGTGGAATAGCACTTTCATTGAGAGGGGTTGCCAAGCTTCTAAGAAATAAGGAGTTTCCGAATACCAGCAAATATTTTTTCACCCAATCTTGATGATACTTGGTGGTAATGATCAGTACACAAATCCCACTTGGCTTACCAAATTTTGTTCTTCTAGGTTGAAGCGTTCGTCTACAGTAGCAGTTTTTATATTTAAGTTTCCCTCGGTTCTCTCCTATATAGATAGATGAATTTGGTACTCTCAATCCAACATGGTTTGTAGTAGCTCTTTGAAACTGACAAAATAAAGGAGTTCTCAGTTTTGTCTCTATGGTTTGTTTCCTCTTCAAGTAGCCCTAGGCACAGACTCTGGAAAAGCACTTTCATTGAGAGGGGTTGCCAAGCTTCCAAGAAATAACGAGTTTCCGAAATACCAGCAAATATTTTTTCACACAATCTTGTTGATACTTGGTGGTAATGATCAGTATACAAATCCCACTTGGCTCACCAAATTTTGGTCTTCTAGGTTGAAGCGTTCGTCTACAGTAGCAGTTTTTATATTTAGGTTTCCCTCTGTTCTCTCCTATATAGATAGATGAATTTGGAACTCTAAATCCAACATGGTTTGTAGTAGCTCTTTGAAACTTGACAAAATAAAGGAGTTCTCAGTTTTGTCGCTACGGTTTGTTTCCTCTTCAAGTAGCCCTAGGCACAGACTGTGGAAACACTTTCATTGAGATGGGTTGCCAAGCTTCTAAGAAATAACGAGTTTTCGAAATACCAGCAAATATTTTTTCACACAATCTTGATGATACTTGGTGGTAATGATCAGTACACAAATCCCACTTGGCTTACCAAATTTTGTTCTTCTAGGTTGAAGCATTCGTCTACAGTAGCTGTTTTTATATTCAAGTTTCCCTCTGTTCTCTCCTATATAGATAGATGAGTTTGGAACTCTAAATCCAACATGGTTTGTAGTAGCTCTTTGAAACATGACAAAATAAAGGAGTTCTCAGATTTGTCTCTATGGTTTGTTTCCTCTTCAAGTAGCCCTAGGCACAGACTGTGGAAAAGCACTTTAATTGAGAGGGGTTGCCAAGCTTCTAAGAAATAACGAGTTTCCGAAATACCAGCGAATATTTTTTCACCCAATCTTGATGATACTTGTTGCTAATGATCAGTACACAAATCCTACTTGGCTGACCAAATTTTGTTCTTCTAGGTTGAAGCGTTCGTCTACAGTAGCAGTTTTTATATTTAGGTTTCCCTGTGTTCTCTCCTATATAGAAAGATGAATTTGGAACTCTAAATCCAACATGGTTTGTAGTAGCTCTTTGAAACTTGACAAAATAAAGGAGTTCTCAGTTTTGTCGCTATGGTTTGTTTCCTCTTCAAGTAGCCCTAGGCACAGACTTTGGAAAAGCGCTTCCATTGAGAGGGGTTGCCAAGCTTCTAAGAAATAACGAGTTTCCGAAATACCAGCAAATATTTTTTCACCCAATCTTGATGACACTTGGAGCTAATGATCAGTACACAAATCCCACTTGGCTCACCAAATTTTGTTCTTCTTGGTTGAAGCGTTCGTCTACAGTAGCAGTTTTATATTTAGGATTCCCTCTCTTCTCTCCTATATAGATAGATGAATTTGGAACTCTAAATCCAACATGGTTTGTAGTAGCTGTTTGAAACTTGACAAAATAAAGGAGTTCTCAGTCTTGTCTCTATGGTTTGTTTCCTCTTAAAGTAGCCCTAGGCACAGACTGTGGAAAGCACTTTCATTGAAATGGGTTGCCAAGCTTCTAAGAAATAACGAGTTTTCGAAATACCAGCAAATATTTTTTCACACAATCTTGTTGATACTTGGTGGTAATGATCAGTACACAAATCCCACTTGACTCACCAAATTTTGGTCTTCTAGGTTGAAGCGTTCGTCTACAGTAGCAGTTTTTATATTTAGATTTCTCTCTGTTCTCTCCTATATAGATAGATGAATTTGGAACTCTAAATCCAACATGGTTTGCAGTAGCTCTTTGAAACTTGACAAAATAAAGGAGTTCTCAGATTTGTCTCTATGGTTTGTTTCCTCTTCAAGTAGCCCTAGGCACAGACTGTGGAAAAGCACTTTCATTGAGAGGGGTTGCCAAGCTTCTAAGAAATAACGAGTTTCCGAAATACCAGCAAATATTTTTTCACCCAATCTTGATGATACTTGGTGGTCATGATCAGTACACAAATCCCACTTGGCTCACCAAATTTTGTTCTTCTAGGTTGAAGCGTTCATCTACAGTAGCAGTTTTTATATTTAGTGTTCCCTCTGTTCTCTCCTATATAGAAATATTGAATTTGGAACTCTAAATCCAACATGGTTTGTAGTAGCTCTTTGAAACTTGACAAAATAAAGGAGTTCTCAGTTTTGTCGCTATGGTTTGTTTCCTCTTCAAGTAGCCCCAGGCACAGACTGTGGAAAAGCACTTTCATTGAGAGGGGTTCCCAAGCTTCTAAGAAATAACGAGTTTCCGAAATACCAGCGAATATTTTTTTCACCCAATCTTTATGATACTTGTTGCTAATGATCAGTACACAAATCCCACTTGGCTCACCAAATTTTGTTCTTCTAGGTTGAAGCGTTCTTCTACAGTAGCAGTTTTTATATTTAGGTTTCCCTCTGTTCTCTCCTATATAGATAGATGAATTTGGAACTCTAAATCCAACATGGTTTGTAGTAGCTCTTTGAAACTTGAAAAATAAAGGAGTTCTCAGTTTTGTCTCTATGGTTTTTTTCCTCTTAAAGAAGCCCTAGGCACAGAATGAGGAGAGCACTTTCATTGAGATGGGTTGCCAAGCTTCTAAGAAATAACGAGTTTCCCGACATACCAGCAAATATTTTTTCACAGAATCTTGTTGATACTTGGTGGTAATGATCAGTATACAAATCCCACTTGGCTCACCAAATTTTGGTCTTCTAGGTTGAAGGTTTCGTCTACAGTAGCCGTTTTTATATTTAGGTTTCTCTCTGTTCTCTCCTATATAGATAGATGAATTTGGAACTCTAAATCCAACATGGTTTGTAGTAGCTCTTTGAAACTTGACAAAATAAAGGAGGTCTCAGATTTGTCTCTATGGTTTGTTTCCTCTTCAAGTAGCCCTAGGCACAGACTGTGGAAAAGCACTTTCATTGAGAGGGTTGCCAAGCTTCTAAGAAATAACGAGTTTCCGAAATACCAGCAAATATTTTTTCACCCAATCTTGATGATACTTGGTAGTAATGATCAGTACACAAATCCCACTTGGCTCACCAAATTTTGTTTCTTCTAGGTTGAAGCGTTCGTCTACAGTAGCAGTTTTTATATTTAGGTTTCCCTCTGTTCTCCTCCTATATAGATAGATGAATTTGGAACTCTAAATCCAACATGGTTTGTAGTAGCTCTTTGAAACTTGACAAAAATAAAAGAGTTCTCAGTTTTGTCACTACGGTTTGTTTCCTCTTCAAGTAGCCCTAGGCACAGACTGTTGGAAACACTTTCATTGAGATGGGTTGCCAAGCTTCTAAGAAATAACGAGTTTTTCGAAATACCAGCAAATATTTTTTCACACAATCTTGATGATACTTGGTGGTAATGATCAGTACACAAATCCCACTTGGCTTACCAAATTTTGTTCTTCTAGGTTGAAGCATTCGTCTACAGTAGCTGTTTTTATATTCAAGTTTCCCTCTGTTCTCTCCTATATAGATAGATGAGTTTGGAACTCTAAATCCAACATGGTTTGTAGTAGCTCTTTGAAACATGACAAAATAAAGGAGTTCTCAGATTTGTTCTCTATGGTTTGTTTCCTCTTCAAGTAGCCCTAGGCACAAGACTGTGGAAAAGCACTTTAATTGAGAGGGGTTGCCAAGCTTCAAAGAAATAACGAGTTTCCGAAATACCAGCGAATATTTTTTCACCCAATCTTGATGATACTTGTTGCTAATGATCAGTACACAAATCCTACTTGGCTGACCAAATTTTGTTCTTCTAGGTTTGAAGCGTTCGTCTACAGTAGCAGTTTTTATATTTAGGTTTCCCTGTGTTCTCTCCTATATAGAAAGATGAATTTGGAACTCTAAATCCAACATGGTTTGTAGTAGCTCTTTGAAACTTGACAAAATAAAGGAGTTCTCAGTTTTGTCGCTATGGTTTGTTTTCCTCTTCAAGTAGCCCTAGGCACAGACTTTGGAAAAGCGCTTCCATTGAGAGGGGTTGCCAAGCTTCTAAGAAATAACGAGTTTCCGAAATACCAGCAAATATTTTTTCACCCAATCTTGATGACACTTGGAGCTAATGATCAGTACACAAAATCCCACTTGGCTCACCAAATTTTGTTCTTCTTGGTTGAAGCGTTCGTCTACAGTAGCAGTTTTTATATTTAGGATTCCCTCTCTTCTCTCCTATATAGATAGATGAATTTGGAACTCTAAATCCAACATGGTTTGTAGTAGCTGTTTGAAACTTGACAAAATAAAGGAGTTCTCAGTTTTGTCTCTATGGTTTTGTTTCCTCTTAAAGTAGCCCTAGGCACAGACTGTGGAAAGCAACTTTCATTGAAATGGGTTGCCAAGCTTCTAAGAAATAACGAGTTTTCGAAATACCAGCAAATATTTTTTCACACAATCTTGTTGATACTTGGTGGTAATGATCAGTACACAAATCCCACTTGACTCACCAAATTTTGGTCTTCTAGGTTGAAGCGTTCGTCTACAGTAGCAGTTTTTATATTTAGATTTCTCTCTGTTCTCTTCCTATATAGATAGATGAATTTGGAACTCTAAATCCAACATGGTTTGCAGTAGCTCTTTGAAACTTGACAAATAAAGGAGTTCTCAGATTTGTCTCTATGGTTTGTTTTCCTCTTCAAGTAGCCCTAGGCACAGACTGTGGAAAAGCACTTTCATTGAGAGGGGTTGCCAAGCTTCTAAGAAAATAACGAGTTTCCGAAATACCAGCAAATATTTTTTCACCCATTCTAGATGATACTTGGTGGTAATGATCAGTACACAAATCCACTTGGCTCACCAAATTTTGTTCATCTAGGTTGAAGCGTTCGTCTACAGTAGCAGTTTTTTATATTTAGGTTTCCCTCTGTTCTCTCCTATATAGATAGATGAATTTGGAACTCTAAATCCAACATGGTTTGCAGTAGCTCTTTGAAACTTGACAAATAAAGGAGTTCTCAGATTTGTCTCTATGGTTTGTTTCCTCATCAAGTAGCCCTAGGCAAGACTGTTGAAAAGCACTTTCATTGAGAGGGGTTCCCAAGTTTCTAAGAAATAACGAGTTTCCGAAATACCAGCAAATATTTTTTCACCCAATCTTGATGATACTTGGTGGTCATGATCAGTACACAAATCCCACTTGGCTCACCAAATTTTGTTCTTCTAGGTTGAAGCGTTCATCTACAGTAGCAGTTTTTATATTTAGTGTTCCCTCTGTTCTCTCCTATATAGAAATATGAATTTGGAACTCTAAATCCAACATGGTTTGTAGTAGCTCTTTGAAACTTGACAAAATAAAGGAGTTCTCAGTTTTGTCGCTATGGTTTGTTTCCTCTTCAAGTAGCCCCAGGCACAGACTGTGGAAAAGCACTTTCATTGAGAGGGGTTCCCAAGCTTCTAAGAAATAACGAGTTTCCGAAATACCAGCGAATATTTTTTCACCCAATCTTTATGATACTTGTTGCTAATGATCAGTACACAAATCCCACTTGGCTCACCAAATTTTGTTCTTCTAGGTTGAAGCGTTCTTCTACAGTAGCAGTTTTTATATTTAGGTTTCCCTCTGTTCTCTCCTATATAGATAGATGAATTTGGAACTCTAAATCCAACATGGTTTGTAGTAGCTCTTTGAAACTTGAAAAATAAAGGAGTTCTCAGTTTTGTCTCTATGGTTTGTTTCCTCTTAAAGAAGCCCTAGGCACAGAATGTGGAGAGCACTTTCATTGAGATGGGTTGCCAAGCTTCTAAGAAATAACGAGTTTCCGACATACCAGCAAATATTTTTTCACAGAATCTTGTTGATACTTGGTGGTAATGATCAGTATACAAATCCCACTTGGCTCACCAAATTTTGGTCTTCTAGGTTGAAGGTTTCGTCTACAGTAGCCGTTTTTATATTTAGGTTTCTCTCTGTTCTCTCCTATATAGATAGATGAATTTGGAACTCTAAATCCAACATGGTTTGTAGTAGCTCTTTGAAACTTGACAAAATAAAGGAGGTCTCAGATTTGTCTCTATGGTTTGTTTCCTCTTCAAGTAGCCCTAGGCACAGACTGTGGAAAAGCACTTTCATTGAGAGGGGTTGCCAAGCTTCTAAGAAATAACGAGTTTCCGAAATACCAGCAAATATTTTTTCACCCAATCTTGATGATACTTGGTGGTAATGATCAGTACACAAATCCCACTTGGCTCACCAAATTTTGTTCTTCTAGGTTGAAGCGTTCGTCTACAGTAGCAGTTTTTATATTTAGGTTTCCCTCTGTTCTCTCCTATATAGATAGATGAATTTGGAATTCTAAATCCAACATGGTTTGTAGTAGCTCTTTGAAACTTGACAAAATAAAGGAGTTCTCAGTTTTGTCTCTATGGTTTGTTTCCTCTTAAAGAAGCCCTAGGCACAGACTGTGGAGAGCACATTCATTGAGATGGGTTGCCAAGCTTCTAAGAAATAACGAGTTTCCGAAATACCAGCAAATATTTTTTCACACAATCTTGTTGATACTTGGTGGTAATGATCAGTATACAAATCCCACTTGGCTCACCAAATTTTGGTCTTCTAGGTTGAAGCGTTCGTCTACAGTAGCAGTTTTTATATTTAGGTTTCCCTCTGTTCTCTCCTATATAGATAGATGAATTTGGAACTCTAAATCCAACATGGTTTGTAGTAGCTCTTTGAAACTTGACAAAATAAAGGAGTTCTCAGTTTTGTCGCTACGGTTTGTTTCCTCTTCAAGTAGCCCTAGGCACAGACTGTGGAAAGCACTTTCATTGAGATGGGTTGCCAAGCTTCTAAGAAATAACGAGTTTTCGAAATACCAGCAAATATTTTTTCACACAATCTTGATGATACTTGGTGGTAATGATCAGTACACAAATCCCACTTGGCTTACCAAATTTTGTTCTTCTAGGTTGAAGCATTCGTCTACAGTAGCAGTTTTTATATTCAAGTTTCCCTCTGTTCTCTCCTATATAGATAGATGAGTTTGGAACTCCAAATCCAACATGGTTTGTAGTAGCTCTTTGAAACATGACAAAATAAAGGAGTTCTCAGATTTGTCTCTATGGTTTGTTTCCTCTTCAAGTAGCCCTAGGCACAGACTGTGGAAAAGCACTTTAATTGAGAGGGGTTGCCAAGCTTCTAAGAAATAACGAGTTTCCGAAATACCAGCGAATATTTTTTCACCCAATCTTGATGATACTTGTTGCTAATGATCAGTACACAAATCCTACTTGGCTGACCAAATTTTGTTCTTCTA
>NW_027511489.1:0-24572 GCF_048772815.1 Callospermophilus lateralis
CTGGTCGCTTCTCGGTCGTGCCTCACCATTTGTAGACACAGGGCAGGTCACGCGGATCAATCAGAATGGATCTCCAGTTGCACAAGTGGCTTGTGTTTGAGACTCAATTACCGGACCTCGGTGGTGGAAATCATTCTTCTAGGTTTCGGTAAACACCCATTTTCCTGTAAGATCCTAACAAGATAGTTTTTCATTGCTCTAACTCGTTATTCACTTGCGCAGTGGCAGGGTACACTGGGTGTGATACACTGTCTTCACAGCCATCTTTCAATGCCGAAATATTAGGATTTGGATGCACCATTTACTGAAAACTGTTTCAGTACTAGGAAAATATATGTATTTCAGGTGGATGAATGTTTCTGAGAATAATTTTTTAAAAAGTGGATTATAAATCCACATACATGAATATGAATGAATTTAGGGAGTGCAAAATAAGACACAAATATTTCATATTTTGAAAAATCTGGAGAGTATATATATATATATATATATATATATATATATATATATACACACACACACACACAGACATTAAAAACTAGCAATATATATGCCAATCGAAATTCATCATGAAATACATATCATCCACAGACCCAAAAATATTCATATACTGAACATGGATTTATGTATAATGTTGTTCAACTAGGAGGCTTACCCATAGGTTGAATTTTCAGTTCCAACAGCATTTAGGAGGAGTGATCTCTTCTCACAATTTGTATTTGCCAAGTCAGTCACCTCACAAAAATGTACGTGTGATACCAGGTACAATTCTATATGTGCATAAAAAATTACATGTGCTGAATAGGCTACAGAGAAAAGGAGACAGGAATTCACATATTTGTTAACTTTCAAAACACACGGAGAACTATTTCAACAAAAAAATGACTAGATTTATAACTCCTACCCTATATAATGCAAAAGGCAATTCCAACTATACACCATGGCTCCTCTGAACTGCTTGTATTTCTATTCTGTTTTGGTTATTATTCTCTATCATATTACGATTAGTAGTCAGAGTCTAGTATGGTAGGGGTTAGAGTCAGGGATTCAGTATTTCGAATGGAAAATTGGAAAATGTATCCAATGTGTATGCAAATATGTGCCACACAAAATCTTCCCACTCCTCCAGAACAATGGCTTGACATTATCTTCGCCCCAAGTAAGACATAATTAGAGGAGAAGAATTAGAAAATCAGTGAATACTTATCTGGTATGTAATATGCTAAGAAGTTCACTACCTTGAAGGTGGTACAGGAGTTTCCAAAAGTAAGGGACAGGGTGAACACTCCAAAAACATGGAGCTCTGCTGGCCTAAAGACTTCTTGAGAAATTGCCTCTGAGGTTGGGCACTTGAAACATATGTTGTTATCAGGAGCTTTAGCTTCCTTTGTACTGAGATCATCAAAGCTGGGTCTGCACCTATGTGACCTGTAAAACATAGTTTCTTATTTTCCAATTAACATGAGACACCAGTCCTGAATTTGATCTTTGTAGGTAAACTGTGGCCACTGGGTTCTAAGTGTCTCCCTGTGTGGACTGTGAAGCCATTTGTTCATCCTCCAATTTTCATGGTGTTTCTTGCTGCTACAATGGGAGTTTGGTATTTGCTTCATGAAATACACGGAGTTCAACTAGGACACAGTGCAGCAGGGAGTTCTGTCACATGTGGTATTTCAATTTCTGCAGGAGAATGCACCAACCATGCTTCTATATCACATAGCTTGCCCCATTGACCATAGCAAATCGATTCTGAACATTGCCCTGAAACCTCTCCATATAACAACATGCCTTTACTTAGAAGGGACTGCTGGCTGCATCATGTCAGTCACACGCCATTTGGAAGCCAATGGCACATCCACATGGCCCCACTACAGATGTTTTATCACACACCTGCCTACCAATGCTCTAGGCCCACTAATCATCAGGCTCCAACTTATTGGCATCTCTGTTTTACACAATTTTTATTAAAACCAGTCAATCAAGGCACTGTCTGTTATACTCATGATCAGCAACAGGACATCCAAAGGTTCTCCTGTGCCAGCTGGTCATGGAAATTTCAAAAATTTCATGGTATTTTTCTAGCCATATTTCAACAATGACGTTGGAGGCACTGTGAGTTTCAGTTCATTCCAGAGCCATTAATCTTGACGAAGCTCATTTCAATGAAAGCTCTGGAGAAATCTCACAGGTAATGCTTCCCAAAGAATGGCCAAAAGGTCAAATGAAGCCAGGCCCATTGAATTCTACAATGTGAGGTCCATGTGTCTTTTGACTCTCAACTATGGCTGCCAAGTCTTTCAGAAGAAAATTATGTGATATCTTGGCTGTGATTCCCAGTGCTCTGTTGAAAGCCACCCTGGGCCTTGATCTCAGTTTCCAAGGGCGACTCTCATGCATGGCCTCCTAAAATCCCAACACAATTAATGGCAATACTTTTCTGAGGTCAGTTCTAGAACTCAGTCTCTAAGGGGAAAAACACCATAGTTCATGTCAAGGTGGACCCAGTCATCTCTTCCAACCACCACACTAACAACCACAATTAAAACCAAAACACTCCCACATGGCCCTCATGTTTTTTTATATAGACACTCATCATAACGTATCGCTGGAATTTTCCACGAGGGGCGAAGCTCAAGACAGTCTCCTAAATAATCTCTCTTGCCCCTAATTTGCCTAAATTCAGGGTGGCCTGGACACAACTCCTGTGAACCAGGAGTGTTCATATAGGCCTGCTGTTAATACTTCTCTGTTTCTCCAATTTGAGGCATATTGACTGTGCAGTTTGGATTCTTTATGTGAATTGTAGTCACGGGAAAATTCAAGCAATTATGGGCAAGCCTCTTTAGGGCTTTGAAGAAATGATTTGGCCCAAAGGATCCCTATTCTAACTTGATGGAGGTCAGGAACCTCACAGAGAATGGGGAGAGACTTCATCCACAATAACTGCACTTTTGGCCATTTTTGTTTTGGATGCACACATGTGATGTTTCTTTAGATTCTTCAGGGGTTGAGAATCTAAGCCACGGCCTCACACAGGGCCAAGAGGCTTATTCAGACACTTCCATTTCCAAAGGAATTAAGCAAAGATCCACAGGTGATGTCCATTCATTTCCATTTGAACCTGTTTTCTTCAGGCTTCACAAACGAATGTCTTGAGGCAAAGACCTTCCTGACATTCAGGGCAACAGAACAATAGGTAAGCAAAAGGCCCAAAGCAGGGTTTCTCCACTTAGACTAACATGGTCACACTTATATCTGAGTTTTTTGAGATGCTCGACATTCCCTTCAGCTATCCAGTACATGGCCATGTCACAGGGCTTGGAACTGATACATATCTTGGACACAAAACCATGAGCCTATTCTGGAGAGTAGCCAGAATTCATGAAGAATGGAGGAATTTTGGAAGATACCACATGTTGCTCATCGATAAGGCAAGCTGAAATCCATTCATAAATTCGGCAGGATGAATGCTGGGAAGCTTTCTACTAGACAGGACACAACAATTGATGCATTCTGTTTTCTAATGTCTAAAACCATGGACACAGTGAGATACACAGACATAGAAACTCTTGCTTGCCAAACGCCTTACTATAAACAGTTCACTCCAAATCAAACAAACCGCCTTTTCTACCTATTCTCAGAACATGAGACAAAACCACAAACCCACACCGACAACCACAGAGGCACCACCTTCTACAAAGTATGTCTGTGACTATCCAGAGTGTCCTCTGACTGGTGGGCCAACTTATGATCCCCGGAAATCACCAACTCTGTGAACTTGTCAGGAGCCAGCAGTGAGCCACTATCTGCTTTCTCAGGAAAGGCCCCTCTTCTGAGTTTTCCTGGCAGTTGGCCATCCTCATATCTGTAGGTACCATGAAAGACTGACTCTGTCCTTGGTAAATCCAAACAAGTGAGCCCACTGGGACTGGGACTGGGACAGGCTCTTGGTACCTTGCTTCCTGGATCCCAAGTACTGAGAGTTCCATGACCAAGGAAGTGAGGTGAGGTCACTTCCTTCAGGAACTGAATGAGGTCACTGCTTTGGCAACCACTTTGTCCTAACAGTTGCTTCCAAGGGTCCCATGAGATCGAGGCTTCTCCTACTTCCTGTGACACTTTCACAAGTTAGAATGGTATATGAACCATAGGCACCCAGGAACAGCTCTCCAAACAGGACTGTTTGTGTCCATCTTCTCTACATTATGAACAGAGAGGCTGATTCAGACACAACCCTTCATCCTGACCAGGTTGTTTGCAATGGAAGATGACGTTTGCTCTCTCAGGTCCTTCATGGCTGCCTACATGTTCTCCAGGGATCACTTCTTCATGGACCTTTGAGTTTTACAACAGGTGGAAGATTTTCTACATTCCTGTATTGTAAGACCAACTTGGTCCCTCCTCTTCTGTAAAGTTATATTGAGGGAACAGTGTATGGTTAGGGTTAATAACAGGTTTGATTTGGGTTAGGAATTATTCTAATTGATGAATAATGGTATTGGGAACCTGTGATATTTATAAGAATATATAGGTGAAATATAAGTATGAAAACAAAAATCTAGGTAAGATTTGAAGCCCAGAAGGGCATGGCGCTATTGATTGGGATACTTAGCTTTGATATACGTTCTGCACAGGTGTTTCAGATAAAACGATAATCAATGGCATAGGACCTTGTACCTTGGATGATTGAATGTAGAAGTGAACATCCACTAGAACAGGGATAGTCGGTAGGATTAGGAAGATATTCGATAAGTTTCAGAAGAAGACTGAGTACAGAATTTGGACCAAAAGTTCTTTAGCAATTGTGTATCGGGTAGAGAGTGAATGTAAATGTCAGCACACGTGAAGGGTCAGTCACAATGGTGAACTGGGGAAAATATTTAGGTAAGCAGACATCAATAGAGACATTAGGAAATCAGGCAAAGTATAAATTGAGTGATAGAATTAGACATTTGCAACAGGGTTGAGGTTCAAAATATAGTCTTAAGAAGAAACAAATATGTAGTCACCAATAGGATTGACATTTGAGAGCATTAGGCACACTGGACATCAATGTTTTCAGTAATCTATGCTCACTTTTCATTTAGGCTTTGATACAATCATAAGTGTGACCTCTTCTTTTTGTGTCCAGAATATTACTGTGATAAAATGTATATGTAGATTAGGTGACATGAGTATTTCTTCCACCATTTCTGGGAGCAACATTTTGAAGATGAAAAAATTAGTATTGGGGTTACAAATAGATTTACTCTGTGTCTATGAACATAGAGATAATTTATGAATAGACGATACTGTGATTAAATATTATAACTTGTTCCAACTTTAAATATTCGATTGAATTGATATCTGAAAATAAACAGAAAATCGTATATTTATATGCAATCATTCATTCCAACCAGAAATACATCTAATGGTAATATTAGGGATATGGTTTATCATGAAGAGTGTGTCAGTTTTTCTTCAAAATGATTATGGAAATCGAAAAAAAAAAGCGTTTGGAAAGAAGTCTCATGAAAAAACAATCAAGTGACCTGGAGGAATACATGTGTTCTGAATCAGGAAATGATTGAAAGTGAATCAAAATCCTATAAATTATTGAAGTTGTTGATGAAATATATATCCTATGATATGTATAAACTGAATAAATAGTAATGTACCAGTGTTGAATAAAATGAACTTCAATATAGACATCATATCCAAGAGGAATCTAGTTGCATTGATGTTAAACTGGGTCAGTTACTGTAGAAATCTTAGGATTGTATGAACCACTCACTGAAGTTAGTTTTCAGTACTAGAAAACAAATATGTAATTCAGGTGGATGAATATTTCTGAGAATAATATTGTGAAAAGTTGATTATAAATCCACATACATGAACATGAATGAATTTAGGTAGTATATGTAAGACACATATATTTCATATTTTGAAATATTTGGAGAGTGTATATATATATATATATATATATATATATATATATATATATATATCCCCACACACACACACACACACAACACACACACCCAGACAATAAAATGTAGCAATATATATGCCAATCGAAATTCATCATGAAGTATATATCATCCACAGATGCAAAAATATTTAATTTACTGAACATGGATTTATGTATAATGTTGTTCTACTAGTAGGCTCACCCATAGGTTGAATTTTCTGTTCCAACAGCGTTTAGGAGGAGTGATCTCTTCTCACAATTTGTATCTTCCAAGTCAGCCACCTCACAAGAATGTACATCTGATACCAGGTAGGATTCTATATGTGCATATAAAAATACATGTGCTGAATCGGCTACAGAGAAAGGGAGACAGGAATTCACATATTTGTTAACTTTAAAAACACATGGAGAACTATTTCAATTAAAAATTAACTAGATTTATAACACCTACCCTATATCATGCAAAAGGCAAGTGCAACTATACACCATGCCTCCTCTGAACTGCTTGTATTTCTATTCTGTTTGGGTTATTTTTCTCCATCATTTTAGGATTTGTCATCAGAGTCTAGGAGGGTATGGGTTAGTGTCAGATGGCCCGGCTGGCAGGACACATCAACTTGGGTGTCGATCCTAGTTGGGGAGGAATGAAGGGACAAGAGACACGAGAGATGACAGCAAGACAGGAGTTCTGATCATGCTGCAAACTTTTATTATTCTCAGAGGGTATTTATATGCTGCGGATGGGAAAGCTCTCTTATCGGCAGTTGCTGGATGTCTTCACAGGGTGAGATAACCTCAGGATGTTTCAGGTAGACAGATGGTAGCCGGATGTCAAAAGGAGATAGATGGCTGTGGGATGTCTCCCAGGCAGGTTGTGTCCCAGGGGGCTGTTTCTTGTGTCAGTCTATTTTTTGAAGGAGAACTTCCTTCTATCCCCTGACATCTCCCCTTTTGTTATATAAAATATTCGACCATCCCTTACAGGCCATGGATTTAGGGGGTGATAGTGGCTCTGTTTCTCTAGGATGCCTTAGAATATCTCCTGATTTGAGCGAGCATCTTTCCTAGGAGATTTCGTGTTGGCTTTGGCATGTTTTTGGAGGAGACGTCTTTGAGGGGATAGCATGCCAACCGCCATGCACCAGAGCGTGTCATTCAGAGGTCTTGTGTTTGGGGATCCGTGGATCCATCCTCCTGCAGTTTTTCCTGGACCCTCCGTTATTATGGCCTAACGTGCTCAATCCAAGGGTGTGTCCTCCCCTAAGCGGAGGGGCCCATGGATAACGAACCCTTATTGCAAGGGTAGAAGATGGTTGCTCAGAGCTGTTACTTATAGTTTTCTGTAAGAAAGAGAGATCTGTGGGGATGTAAACTTAATAAGCCTGTGAGAAGGGTTGAACATTCTTTTAAATGTTGGCAGTGCTGTCTTCCATCTCCAGACCATGATAGTGGACCTGTATGGGCTTAGAAACCAAAATATTAATCTGTTCTTTAATAAATTGTACCAGCCTCTTTATAATGCAGGGGCCTATGGACACCATTAAAAGTAAACCCAACAAAGGGACTAATAGGGGAAGAAGGTAGGGTAGAAATCCATTATGCCCAATCCAGAGGGGATTTTCAAATAGTTCCCTTTGTCTCTTTTCTGGATCTTCTTGAAGTTGCTTAATTTTAATGCGTACTATGCCTGATTTATTGGCATAAAAACAGCATCGTTCCCCTAAGGCTAAGCAAATACCTCCCTGGTTAGCTGTCAGCAAATCTAAGCCTTGTCTGTTTTGAAGGAACACTTCTGCCAGGGAATTTATTTGGTCCTGCAAATCTTTAATGGTTCCTGATAAAGTTTGTACATAATTTATAAGTTGTTGAGACAGGAGATGGTAAGAGTGAATAGCCGTGCCTAAGCCACTGTACCTGTGCCCACAGCAGCTGTTATTCCAAGGCTGGCAATGAGTGGTAAAGCCTGTATTGCCCACCTATGTCTTTTGACTAAAGTGTCTAGGCTAGAAATTGGTAGAGGTTCATCTCCTGGGACAATAGTTATATCAGGGAGTAATAAAGCAAGAACACAACCAATGGTCCAATTTGCTGGAAGCGTGGGAAGGCCGAGTTTCCTCCACACATAAAAACTGTGCCATTGGAGGGACAAAGAGATGGGGTGGGTGAGGAATAATTTTATACTGTTGAGCAATTTCCAAAGGAAGTAAGTCGAACATCAATATCATAGGTATTATTCTGCATCGCGCCTAAAAGAAATAATGTAAAAGTGCCTATAGGCTGTACTTTAAAGGGAAATCCGGGTTGGCATGTATTATCATTGTCCATGATAGAATTAATAGGAACTGCCATAGGCATGATTGCCCCTGTTGTCATGCAGAGCCAGCAATCACCAGCAAGGGTGGGGTTCGAATTATTAAGCTAGGAGAATGTAGTTTGCAAAATATCTAATGTATTGGTATCTAAACCTGGGAACTGGGATTTAGGCTACATTAAGGGATGATATGTGAGCTCAGGGATTTGGGGTTTCAAAAGTTTGATTATCTGAGGATGCTTGACAGAATAAGTGGGTCCTCCACTATCAGACACCCCTGTAGGGGCCTTAATGGGCCAGTAGGAAGGTTTTCCGACAGTGCCTTGGCACCCAGCTGACTGTAGCTTGGTGTTCTCCCTGTTTATTAACACAAAGTGAAGCCGACGCATTACAAGAGACATGCATCGCCTGGGTATGCGTACAAGTTGCAGAACAATTTTGGAGAGCTTTACTTGTACTAGGGGGAATAATCTTTGGCTTGTTAACACATACCCATTTAGGCTGATGAACTCCTCCGAGATTATGGTCAACCTTGGCACGGAGGTAAGTCACCTTAGTCATGCAGTCAGCAGTCTGGGTCCAACTAGTGGGAGCCTCAGTCCAAAATCCTCCTTTGCATTCACGAGGGGGGAGCAAAAAGGTACCCCATGATGTTGGAAATTAGAGGTCCAAGGCCTCTGTGTTCAAACCTGTTCAGCAGAAGTGCCTTAAGCAGGATCCTCGCACAGATTGTTGCCTGTATCTGAAATGGAGGAAAATTTATCCTCGGGGGAGGGCCTCCGTCCCTGGGTTGAGGTAAGTAATTTACCTGTTTAACCAGGCATTCTGGTAACCATCTTGGGGATGCTTGCTCTTGGTCCAAAACACAAGCTGAGCCTCATCCCCTGATGAGGATAGGATGTGGGCGTTTTCATTTATTTGTAATGGGATTGCACCACATAACAGGTGTGCGAACAGAATTGGATGAAGGATGCCAGTGTCTGTCTGTGGCCAAATGGCCTTCACTGTCTAGGGTAAGAAAAATAAGGGCAAATAATGCATGGTTAAGGCGATCCCTGGGAGTGGTAAATACAAGGGCGGAAGCCTTAAGACGGGATAGCCAAGTCTTTAAGGTAAGCTGGGCAAGTTCCACATGCCTTGGCCCTGAGTGTTGTATGGAATTTCAGTAGTATGACAAAATTGCAAGGTAGCACAAAACTGTTTAAACTTGGCACTGGTATATGCAGGACATTTATCTGTTTTAATATGTATTGGTTTACACATTACGAAAAAGGCTGAAACAAGATGAGAAAGGACATCTTTGGTAGCCTCTCAAGAATGTGGTGATGCAAAAATAAAGCCGCTGAAGGTATCTATAGAAACGTATATATATTTGGTTTTTCAAAATTCAGGAAAATGAATAACATCCATTTGCTAAATCTGATTGGGCAGTAATCCTCGGGGGTTAACTCCCAAGTGTTGAATGGGGAGGGAGACAGTGCAAGCAGGGCATGCTTTTACTATTTCTCATGCGTGTTGCCTGGTAATTTTCCAAAGTAATCGATGGCTCTGGGAATTTAGATGGTGAAGATTGTGTAACTCCATGGCCTTTTGAATGGAGCCAACAAAAATTGGAAAGATGGAACGTGTTGCTGCATCAGCTTGGGCATTACCTTGTGTTAGAGGGCTCAGAAGGTCAGAGTGTGTCATGATGTGTCCTAAGGAAAATGGATGTTTTCTGGCCTGAATTAGCTGCTGAAGCTGGTGAAACAGAAAGGGGGAATTGGAAGAAGCCTTAATGGTGGGTGAAATCTCCAGAAGGGGCACAGAATGAGCAATGTAGGCACTGTCTGTATAAATATTAACAAGATTATCAAAAAACTTTATAAAAACTTGTGTTATGGCGAACAATTCCACAAACTGAGCTGACTGTTAGACAGTATCAAAGGTGGTAGGCTTGTTATTGACAACAAAGACTGCACGGCCATTACTGGAACCATCTGTAAAAAAGGTAAGGGCTTGAGGAATGGGAGCCTTTTGAGTAATTTTGGGAAAAATAAATTGATGTAACTGGACAAAATTTAAAAGGGGGTCATTGGGGATGTGGTTATGAATTGTTCCAAAAAAGCCTGATAGGACAATATCCCATTCATCCATGTCTGTAGTAAAAATTGTAGTAAGGGTTTGGTCCTTAGTATATGGAATTAAAATATTATCAGGGTCTTTGCCAAAATGTTGTCGAGAAAGCAAACGACCTTTAAAAATAAGAGAAGCTACCTGAGCAAGATAAACAGTAATAACCTTGGAGGATGTGGTGGGTACAAGGACCAAAAGCAAGGGGCAGCCTTTATTTTTAAAATGTGGATCTCGCTGCCAAAATATTCCTGTGGGTGTATGAGGAGTGTGGAAAATAACCAGAACCAGAGGAAGGTTATAAGAAATTTGTGTAACAAACTTTTGGGCAATGGCTTCTGTGGCTTGGTTTAATGCATGTCATGCCTCGGGAGTAAGTTTTGAGGGGAGGAGGGGTGGGAATCACCTATCAAAATATCATTAAGGGGCAAAAGTACACAAGTTGGTAATTTTAAATATGTTCCTAGCAATTGAATATCCCCCAGTAATATTTGAAAATCATTAAGTGTGTGAATATGGTCCACACATAGTTGTATTTTAGGAATTTGGATCTGATTATCTTGAAGTTTAAGGCCCAAATAGGTATAAGGGTCCTGTGTTTGAAACTTATCTGGAGCTATCTGTAGTCCCAAGGTAGTGAGGTTTTGTAAAAGTCCAAGTAACAATTATTAAGGTCATGGGTATTAGGTGCAGCAATTAACAAATCATCCATATAATGTAAAATATAATTTTGTGCTCATCGCTCTCTCACAGGGTCTACTGCTTGAGCAACGTATTTTTGGCAAAGACTAGGGCTGTTGGCCATACCTTGGGGAAGAACCTTCCATTGAAATCTCTGCATAGGGCCCAGAAAATTAATGCGAGGGAGACTAAAGGCAAAATAGGGTCTATCCTCAGGATGTAATGGAATGGTAAAAAAGCAATCTTTTAAGTCAATAACCATTTTACAATAGGTTTTTGGAATCGCCACTGGTGTGGGAATGCCTGGCTGTAGTGCTCCCATCGGGCACATAACTTTATTAATGGCACACAAATATTGTAAAAGGTGCCACTTGCCTGATTTTTTCTTGATAATAAAAATAGGAGTAATCCATGGTGAGGTTGAGGGCTTTACATGGCCGGCTGCCAGCTGTTCCAGCACTAACGTGGAGGCAGCCTCCAATTTTTCTTGGGTAAGGGGCCACTGATCCACCAACACAGGAGTCTGAGTCTCCCAAATAATTTTATCTGCATGGGGTACAGGAGGGTCAGGGACCAACACTAAAAATCTGAATACACAAGTCCACATGTATTTGGTTTTTTTATGGGTTGTATAGGCTCCACCAGTCCTTGTTTCAGTATCCCCAGGCCTGTACCAGGAACAAAATTCATAGGAAGCATTTGATGAGTCACCATGGAATTGGGACTGGCGAGAATAACTTCCAATGACTCAAAATATCTCCACCCTATACGTTAACAGGGAGGTCAGAATCAACGAAAGGAGTGACAGTTGACTTATTACCATCTTTATCAGTGCAGCTAATAGACCTTGAGCTGACGAGAGGATTTTTTTATTTTCCTATCCCTTTAAGGTCAGTCAAGGATGGAGTGAGGGGCCAACCTGATGGCTAGTATTTTTGAGAAATAATTGTGGCATCAGCTCCAATATCTAGAATTCCTTGGAATTCCTTTCCTTCAGTAAGTAAGGTAAGGGTGGGTCTATTGTGAGAAATGGGTTGAACCCAAAACACATCAGAGAAGCCTAAGAAGGCAGCCCCCCGAGGTAGGTTTGGGTGGTGGAAATGCCTCCTGAATCCAAGGGAAGGAGAATTAATTGTGCAAGTCTTGTTCCTGCTGGGATGGCGGCAACTCCATTAATAGCAGTGGCCAGTATTTTTATTTCTTCAGTGAAATCATTATCATTAATGCCAGCGAAGACCTGAACACCTTGTATGGTAGTGGAGGCTCTTCCAAGAATAAGGGCACATGTATGAGATGGAGGGGGACCCATAATTCCAGTGGGTATTATCTGGGGCCCTTGCATTGAGTCTAATATTGTAACTGTGGTGGCACAGAGGTCCAATTTTGCGCTGCCTGGGGTGGCTAGTTGGAGGGAGGCAATTGTGGAGAAGGATTTTGTGGTAGGTTGGGAGTTTGGGAGGGAACAAACCTTATTGCTCCTGTGTTTGTCCTGGGGGATGTTGTGGCCAGGGGCTGGCCCCGCAGGGAGTTTCCCAAGAAGCAGGAAGAAATAGGCTGTCTGAGGGCATTTGTCTTAGATCTACACTCACTGCCCCAGTGATGACCTTTACCACTTCTATGGAAAAGGGTAGCTGGGGGCGGTTAAGCCCCAGTTTGAGGAGACGCTATTCCTAGGCTTTGTTTGCCTGTCGGACACCCACATGCAAAATGGCCAGGTTGTTTACAAGTAAAGCAAGTACGTGAGCCAGGATTGTGAAACGCCTTGGTAAAGGTGGCCCCTAAAGCGAGACCCATGGCATGGGCTGCACCCACGCCTGCACAGAGTCTAATAAATTCAGAAAGTTTCCCTTTATCCTTTTGTGGTTGAAGAACATCCTGACATGCTGGGTTGGCATTTTCAAAGGCAAGATGTTTTACATAGGTGCTTTCACCTTCGCTTGGTTCATGCAAGCATTCCGCAGCTAGGTTAAGCCGGGGAACAAACTACCTATAAGGCTCATGGGGCACTTGTCAAATTTTTGCCAGGGAATTGGTAGCTGAGGCCTTTTGAGGGAGGTGTCACCAAGCAGGAAAACCAGCCATCTGAGTCTGCGCCAAGAGTCCAGGAGGGAAACGTGCCTGTTATTTTTAGTGTCAAAAGGCGCATTGCCCACTAGCTAAACTTAAGTCCCAGATTCAGAGGAGGCCTTAGTTAAAATTATTTGAGCAGTTTCCCGACATTGTCTTCGAAATCTGCATTCCATAACAGGAAGTCTCCCGCACTGAAGGTAGCTTGGTCTAAAAATTTCCAATCATTGGGAGTAAGCCATTGTGCGCTGTGGATTTCTAATAAAGCCAACGTGTAGGGCACAGTGGGGCCATAGTGAGCACAAGCCTTATTAAGTTTTTCAAGAAAACATAGGCTTAATTTTTTGTAGACTCTGGGTTCCTTCCTGCCCAGGGGTGAACTCCTCATCCTCTGAGTCCTGATCTCCTTGATCCATTTCCCACGCTTCCTCCTCTTGTTCCTCATCGAAGTCTTTGACCTCAGCCTGGGCAGGCTTATCTATCTGACTGGTGGTGACTGGGAAGGTGAGAACAGGCCGATGGAGTGGCTTCGACTTTGTATTAGACCGCTGTGGGCCAGCTTGCATTGACTCCATAGCTAAGGCTAATGAAGAGAGCTCAGAGTCAAGGGAATTTAATTATTTTAAAAGTTGCATCTCTTCCCGTCTATGTTGGAAGGATGCTGGCAAGGGAGCGAGGTTAGGTAGGGGAAGTAGGGAAAAAATATCTGGGGGGGCACTTGGCCCCTGAAGGGCCAGAGCACAAAAGGCAGGAGGGATATAGGAGGGAGGTGGATGTGTAAATCCTGTAGGCTGTGGCAGGGTCCTGAGAGGTTGCGGGTCTTCTGAATGGTAGAGAGCTGCTTCCTTCTCCAAGATAGCGTCCTTCCCATTGGTCAATGTGTCTCTGGGATTTAAAACTGGATAAAGGTGGTTTTTAATCATTGGAGCCTTATTAATTAGGGTCGTATTTTGAGGGGGACCAGAATGGTTCTCAGGGTCCTGGGAAGACTGAGAAGGGTCTATGTCTATACTAATGATGGGCATGCAGATGAGGGACGAGAGGTCTTTTGCATAATCTCTTCCCCAATCCTGACAAGTTGTAAGGTACCATTGTCAAAGCGAAAACTTTTAAGAATTTCATTAATTAAGTTCCAGTAAGAAAAGGTGGTAACTGGCATTTTTTCTGGGCCAAAGGATTCATAATAATCTTTTAAACAGTCTCCTACTCTAAGCCATTTTTGCCATCAATGGTCCCTTCAAGAGGAAACCATGGACACAATGCTCCTATGTGTGAAAAGAAAAATTTTAACTCCTTTTTCTTAACATGTGCCCCCCATGTCTTGAAGAACTTCTTGAGGCCTGAAATAAACAAATCATATGACGATACTGCTTGTCACATGGTGGGTCACTCACCGTGCATCATTCCCACCCTCCTCCTGGTTATGTCTTCGGGTGGTGTCTGATGAGACGATCGCGGGCTCCTCTTGACCAAGTCTTCCAGGAGGAAGGGGTTCCCCCTCAGTCAATGGCTTGAGCCCCAGTCAGTGGGCGCCAGATGTCCCGGCCGGCAGGACACATCAACATGGGCAGCGAACCTAGATGGGGAGGAATGAAGGGACAAGAGACACGAGAGATGAGAGCAACACAGGAGTTCTGATCAAGCTGCAAAATTTTATTGTTCACACATGGGTATTAAAATGCTGGATTTGGGAAAACTCTCTTATTGGCAGTTCCTGGATGTCTTCACAAGGTGAGATAACTTCAGGATGTTTCTGGAAGAAAGATGGCCACAGGATGTCTCAGGGACACATATGGCTACAGGATGTCTTCCAGACAGGATGTCTCCTGGTGGCTGTTTCTTGTAAGTGTCAGGCTGTTCTTTGAAAAAGAATTCCTTCTACCCTTGACAGTCAGGGATTCAGTATTTCGAATGGAAAATTGGAAAATGAATCCAATGTGTAGGCAAATATGTGCTACCCAAAAATCTTCCAACTCTCATTCAGAACAATGCCTTGACATTTCCTTCACCCCAAGTAAGACACAATTAGAGGAGAAGAGTTAGAAAATCTGTGAATACATATAGGTAATGGAAAATGCTCAGGAGTTAACAACCTTCGAGGTTGTAGAGAAGTTTCAAAAAGTAAGGGACAGGGTAAAAACTCCAAAAACATGGAGCTCTGCTGGCCTAAAGACTTTTTGAAAAACTGCCTCTGAGGTTGGGCACCTGAAATATATGTTGATGACAGGAGCTTTAGCTTCCTTTGTAGTGAGACCATCAAAGCTGGGTCTGCATCTATATGACCTGGAGGACATGGTTTCTTTTTTTCCTATGAACATGAGGCAGCAGGGCTGAATTCTCTCTTTATAGGTAAACTGTTGCCACTGGGGGCTAAGTGTCTTCCAGTGTGGACTGTGAAGCCATTTGGTCATCCTCCAATTTTCGTGGTGTTTCTTGCAGCTGCACTAGGAGTTTGGTATTTGCTTCAAAAAATACGAGAAGTTCAACTGGGACACAGTGATGGAGGGAGTTCTGTCACGTGTGGTGGGTAAGGGTCTGCAGGAGAATGCACCAACCTGGCTTATATCCCACATAGCTTGCCCCCTTGACCATAGCAATCTGATTCTAAACATTGCCCTGCAACCTCTCCATATAACAAGATGCCTTTACATACAAGGGTATGGGGGCTCTACCATATCAGTCACAAGGCATTTGGAAGCCAATGGCATATCCACATCACCCCACCACAGATGTTTTAACACACACCTGCACACCACTGCTCTAGGCCGACTACTCATCAGGCTCCAAGTTACTGGCATCTCTGTTCTATACCATTTTCATGAAACCCAGTCAATCAAGGCACTGTCTGGTACACTCATGATCAGCAATAGGACACCCAAAGGTTCTCCAGTGCCACCAGGTGATGGGAATTTCCAAACTTTAATGATATTTATCTAGGCATTTTTCATGGATGAAGTTGAAGGCACTGTGGGTTTCAATTCATTCAGGAACCATAAAATGGAGAAGAAGCTCATTTCAATGAAAGCTCTGGAGAATTCTAACAGGCAAGGCTTCCCAAAGACAGGCTAAAAGGTCACATTAAGCCAGGCATTTGAGGTCTACAATGTGAGGTCCATGTGTGTTTTGACTTGCAACGATGGCTGCCAAGTCTTTAAGAATAAAATCATGTGATGTCCTACCTGAAATTTCCAGTGCTCTTCCGAAAGCCTCCCTGGGCCTAGATCTCAGTTTCCAAGTGCGACTCTCATGCGTGGCCTCCTAAAATCCCAACACAATACATGCCAATACTTCTTTGAGGTCAGTTCCAGAACTCAGTCTCTAAGGGGAATCCCATAAGTGTTCAAGCCCAGGTGGACATAGTCATCTCTTCCAACGGCCACAAAAATGACTACAATTAACACCAAAACACTCCCACATGACACACCTGATGCAAAGACCTTCCTGACTTTCAGGGCAACAGAAGTATAGGTAAGCAAAATGTCCAAAGCAGGGTTTTTCCACTGAGGCATTTCTGGTAACACTGATATCTGAGCTTTCTGAGATGCTCGCCATTCCCTTCAGCTATCCAGTACATGGCCATGTCACAGAGATTTGAGGAGGTACATATCATGGACACAAAACCATGAGCCTATTCTGGAGAGTGCACACAATTCAGGAAGAAAACAGGAACTTAAGAAGTTAGCAGGTGTTCCCCATTGATAAGTCAAGCCGCAGTCCATTCATGAATTGGGCAGGATGAAAGCTGAGAAGCTTTCTACTAGACAGGACTCACCCATTGATGCATTTTCTTTTCTAATGTCTACAACCAGGGACACAGTGGTATAAACAGACATAGAAACACTCGCCTTGTCAAATGACTTACTAGAAACCGTTCCCTCAAAACCAAACAAACCGCCATTCCTACCTATTCTCAGAATATGAGACAAAACCACAAACCCACACCGACTCCCACAAAGACACATCCTTCCCCCAAGTAGGTCTGTGACTATCCGGAGTGTCCTCTGACTGGTGGGCCATACTATGTTCCAATGAAATGGCCTGTCCTGTCTCAGATCTGGTCTCCTTGGCCAACTCTGTGAAGTTGTCAGGAGCCAGCAGTGAGCCACTACCTACTTTCTCAGGAAAAGCCCCTCTTCAGAGCTTTCCTGGTTTTGGCTGTCCTCACATCACTAGGTACCAAGAATGACTGACTCTGTCCTTGGTAAATCCATACAAGTGAGACCACTGGGATTGGGACTGCCTCTTGGTGCCTGGCTTCTTGGATACCAAGTTCAGAGAGTTCCATCAACAAAGAAGTGAGGTGAGGTCACTTCCTTAAGGAACTGAATCAGATCACTGCCTTGGTAACCACTTTGTCCTAACAGTTGCTTCCAAGACGACCATGAGATGGAGGCTGCCCTACTTTCTGTGACACTTTCACAAGGTAGAATGGTATATCAACCATAGGCACCTAGGAACAGCTCTCCACACCAACCTGGTTTGGTCCATCTTCTCTACAATAAGAAGAGAGAGGCTGATTCATAAACAACCCTTCATCCTGACCAGGTTGTTTGCCATGGATGCTCACTTTTGCTCTCTCAGGTCCTTCATAGTTGTTTACATCTTCTCCAGGGATCATTTCTGCATGGACCTTGAGGTTCTCAGGAGGTGGAAGATCCCCTATATTCCTGTATTTTAAGACCAACTCTGTCCCTGCTCTTCTGTAAAGTTAGATTGAGGGAACAGTGTATGGTTAGGGTTAATAATATGTTCAATTTGAATAAGGAATCATTCTGCTGCATGAATAATGGTACTGGGAACCTGCGACATTTATAAGTATATATAGGTGAAATATATGTATGAAAACAGAAATCTAAATAAGATTTGAAGCGCAGAATGGGGATGGGCCCTTGATTGTGATACTTAGCGTTGAATTATGTTCTGCACAGATGTCTGAGATAGATCGATATACAATGGCATTAGACACTGTACCTTGTATTATTGAATGTATAAGAGAACATCCAGTCAAAAAGGGATAATGGGTAGGATTAGGAAGATAGTCAGTAGGTTTAAGAAGAAGAGTGAGTATAGGATTTGGAAAAAAAGTTCCTTAGCAATAGGGTTTGGATTAGAGTGTGAATGTAAATGTCAGCACAATTGAAGAGTCAGTCACAATGATGAACTGTGGAAAGTATGTAGGAAAGCTGATATAAATAGAGACATTATGAAACCAGGAAAAGTATAAAGTGAGAGATAGGATAAGATATTTTCAACAGGGTTGAGTTTGAATATATAAACTTAGCAAGAAACAAATATGTTGTCACAAATAGGATTGACTTTTGAGAGCATTAGCCAAACTTGACATGGATGGTTTTAGTAATCCATGTTCACTTTACAATTAGGCTTTGGTGCAAACATAAGTGTGACCTTTTCTTTTTGTGTCCAGAATATTACTGTGATAAAATGTATATGTAGATCAGATGACATGAGTATTTCTTCCACCATTACTGGGAGCAAAATTTTGAAGACATATAAATTAGTATTGGGTTTACAAAGAGGTGTACCCTGTGTCTATGAATATAGAGACAATGCATGAATAGACAATAGTGTGAATAAATAATATAACTGGTTCCACTTTAAATAATGGATTTATTTGATATCTGAAAATATATAAGAAATCTTATATTGATATACAATCATTCATTCCAACTAGTTATACATCTAATAGTAATATTAGGGTTATAGTTTATCATGAAGGGTGTGTGAGTTTTGCTTCAAATATGATTATGGAAATCAAAAATAATATGTTTGGAATGAAGTCTCATAAACAAACCAGTCAAGAAACATGGAGGATTACATGTGTTCTAAAGCAGAAAATGATTGAAAGTGAAACAAATGCCTATAATTTTGCTAACGTATGGATGAAATATATATCCTATAATGTGCATAAACTGAAGAAATAGTAACATACCAGTGGTGAATAAGAATGAACATCAAAATACACATCATGTCCCATAGGAATCTACTTGCATTGATGAGAAACTGGATCAATTATTGTAGAAATATTAGGATTTGTATCCACCATTAACTGAAGTTAGTTTTCATTTCTAGGAAAAAAATATGTATTTCAGGTGGATGAATATTTCCGTGAATAATCTTGTGAAATGTTAACTCTAAATACACATACATGAATATGAATGAATTTAGGGAGTTTATAATAAGACACATATATTTTATATTTTAAAAAAATTTAGAGTATATATATATATATATATATATATATATATATATATATATACACACACACACACACACACACACACACACACACACAGACATTAAAAATTAGCAATACATATGCCAATCGAAATTCACCATGAAATATATATCATCCACAGATCCAAAAATATTCATTTTACTGAACATGGATTTATGTATAATGTTGTTCAACTAGGAAGCTCACCCATAGTTTGAAATTTCAGTTTCAACAGCGTTTAGGCAGAGTGATCTATTCTCACAATTTCTATCTGCCAAGTCAGCCACCTCACAAGAATGTACCTGTGGTACCAGGTAGAATTCTATATGTGCATATAAAAACACATGTGCTGAATAGGCTACAGAGAAAGGGTGACAGGAATTCACATATTTGTTAACTTTAAGTACACATGGAACTATTTCAATTAAAAATTAACTAGATTTATAACACCTACATTTTATCATGCAAAAGCCAAGTCTAACTATACACCATGCCTCCTCTGAAATGTTTGTATTTCTATTCTGTTTGGGTTATTTTACTCCATCATATTAGGATTAGTAGTAAGAGTCTATTAGGCTATGGGTTAGTGTCAGTTATTAAGTATTTCAAATGGAAAATAGGAAAATGAATCCAATGTGTATGCAAATATGTGCTACAAAAAATTTCCACTTTCATCCAGAACAAAGACTTGACAATATCTTCTCCCCTAGTAAGACACAATTAGAGAAGAAGAGTTAGAAAATCTGTGAATACATACCTGGAATGGAAAATGTTCAGGAGGTGGTAGAGGAGTTTCCAAATGTAAGGGACAGTGTAAACACTCCACAAACATGGAGCTATGCTGGCATTAAGACTTCTTGAGAAACTGCCTCTGAGTTTGGGCACTTGAAGTATATGTTGTTGTCAGGAGCTTTAGCTCCCTGTGTACGGAGACCATCAAAGCTGGGTCTGCATCTATGTGACCTGGAGGATATGGTTTCTTATTTTCTAATGAACATGAGGAAGCAGTGATGAATTCTCTCTTTGTAGATAAACTGTGGCCACTGGGGGCTAAGTGTCTCCCTGTGTGGACTTTGAAGCCATTTGGTCATCCTCCAATTTTCGTGGTGTTTCTTGCAGCTGCACTGGGTGTTTTGTATTTGCTTCACAACATACAAGGATTTCAAATGGGTCACAGTGCTGGTGGGAGTCCTGTAAGGTGTGGTGGGTCAGGGTCTTCAGGAGAATGCACCAACCAGGCTTCTATCCCACATTGCTTGCTCCCTTGACCATAGCAACCTGATTCTGAACATTGCCCTGAAACCTGTCCATATAACCAGATGCCTTTTCATATAATTTTCTGCTGGCTGCACCAAATCAGTCACAAGCCATTTGGAAGCCAATTACACACCCACATGGCCACACCACAAATATATTATCAGACAACTGCACACCACTGCTCTAGGCTCACTACTCAGCAGGCTCCAACTTACTGGCATCTCTGTTCTACACCATTGTCAAGAAATCCAGTCAATCAAGGCACTGTCTTGTACACTCATGAGCAGCAATAGGACATCCAATGGTTCTCCAGTGCCACCTGGTCATTGGGAATTTCAAAAATTTCATGGTATTTATCTATCCATTGTTCAAGAATGAAGTTGGAGGCACTTTGGGGTTTCCATTCATCCAAGAACCATGAAATGGTGAGGAAGCTCATTTCAATGAAAGCTCTGGAGATCTCTCACAGGCAAGGCTTCCCAAAGAGTGGTCAAAATGTCACATGCAGACAGGCCCATTGAGGTCTAAAATGTGAGGTCCATGTGTGTTTTGACTCTTAACTATAGCTGCCAAGTCTTTCAGAATAAAATCATGTGATATCCTGGCTGAGATTCTCAGTGCTCTGTGGAAAGCCACCCAGGGCCCAATCTCAGGTTTCAAGGGTGACTCTCATGCGTGTCCTCCTACAATCCCAACACAATTAATGGCAATATTTCTCTGAGGTCAGTTCCAGAACTCAGTCTCGAAAGAGAATCACACCAGAGTTCAAGCCCATGTGGACCCAGTCATCTCTTCCAACCGCCACACAAATGACCACAATTGAAACCAAAACTTTCCCACATGACCCTCATCTTCTTCCATATAGACACTCATCATAAACTCTTTCTGGAGGTTTCCATTAGGAGCGCAGCCCAAGACAATGTCCAAAATATGCACCCTTGCCCGTCATTTGCCTAAAGTGAGCGTGGCCTTGACACCCTTCCTGTAAACCAGGAGTGATCAAATAGGCCTGCCTTTAATACTGCTATGCTTCTCTAATTTGAGGCCTACTGACTGTCAGGTATAGATTCTTTATGTGATTTGGCATCATGGGAGAACCCAAGCACTTGTGCAGGAGTTCAAAGAACTCATTTGACCCAGAGGATCCTATTCTCACTTGATGGAGGTCAGGAACCTAATAGAGGAAGGCAGGAAACTTCATGCACAATGACTGATATTTTTACCATTTTTGTTTTCAATACACACATGGGAACTTTCTTTATATCCATCAGGTGCTGAGAATCTAATCCATAGCCTGACCCAGAGCCAAGTGGCTGATTCAGACACATCCCTTTCGAAAGCAATTAAGCAAAGCACCACAGGTGATGCCCATTCATTTGCATTTAAAAACTGTTTACTTCAGGCTTCAAAAAGGAGTGGCCTGAGGTAAGGACCTTCCTGACATTCAGGGCAACAGAAAAATAGGTAAGGAGAAGGCCCAAAACAGTGTTTCTCCACTGAGACTTTCCTGGTCACACTGATATCTGAGTTTCCTGAGATGCTCGCCATTCCATTCAGCTATCCAGTACATGGCCATGTCACAGAGCTTGGAGGTGTTACATATCTTGGACACAAAACCATGAGCCTATTCTGGGTAGTGGCCAAAATTTAGGAAGAAAACAGGAACTTAGGACGATAGTAGGGGTGGCCCATCCATAAGGCAACCTGCAGTCCAGTCATAAATTGGGTAGGATGAATGCTGGAAAACTTTCTTCTAGACAGGACATATCCATTGATGCATTCTCTTTTCTCATGTCTAGAACCACGGACACAGAGAGATACACAGATATAGAAACACTCACCTTTTCAAACGACTTTTTAGAAACAGTCCACTCCAAACCAAACAAACCGCCTTTCCTACCTATTCTCAGAACATGAGACAAAACCACAAACTCACACCCACACCCACAAAGGCACTTCCTTCCCCCAATATGTCTGTGATTATCGGGAGTGTCCTCTGTCTGTGGACCATATTGTTACCCCAAACTGGCCTGCCCTGTCTCAGATCTGGTCTCCGTGGCCAAATCTGTGAAGTTGTCAGGAACCAGCGATGACCAACTACCTGCTTTCTTAGGAAAGGACCCTCTTCCTCGCTGTCCTGGCATTTGGCCATTCTCACATCAGTAGGTACCAAAAAAAGACTCTCTGCCCTTGGTAAAACCAAACATGTGATCCCACTGGGACTGTGACTGGGACTGGCTCTGGATGCCTGGCTTCCTTGATCCCAAGTTCAGAGAGTTCCATCACCAAGTAAGTTAGGTGAAGTCACTTTCTTCATGAAATGAATGAGGTCACTGCCTTGGCAACCACTTTGTCCTAGCAATTGCTGCCAAGGGTCCCATGAGATGGAGGCTGTTCCTACTTTCTGTGACACTGTCACAAGTTAGAATGGTATATCAACCATATGCACCGGATAACTTCTCTCCATACAGGCATGCTTTGGTCCATCTTCTCTACATTAAGAAGAGAGAGGCTGATTCAGACACATCCTTTCATGCTGTCCAGGTTCTTTACCATGTCAGAAGACTTTTGCTCTCTTTGGTACTACATAGCTGCCTACAACTTCTCCAAGGATCATTTCTGCATTGACCTTTGAGGTTCTCAGCAGGTGGAAGATCCCCTACATTCCTGTATTGTAAGACCAACTCTGTCCCTGCTCCTCTGTAAAGTTAGATTGAGGGAACAGCGTATGGTTAGGGTTAATAACAGGTTCGATTTCGGTTAGGAATCATTCTGCGGGATGAATAATGTTATTGGGAACCTGCGATATTTAAAAAAATATAAAGGTGAAATATAAGTTTGAAAACCCAAATCTATGTAAGTTTTGAAGCCCAGAAGTGTATTGGGCCCTTGGGTAGGATACTTAGCTTTGAATTATGTTCTGCACAGATGTCTCTGATTAATCGCTATACAATGGCATAGGACCTTTACCTTGGATGATTGAATGTTGAAGAGAACATGCAGTCAAAAAGGGATAATCGGTAGGATTAGGAAGATAGTCAGAAGGTTTAGAAAGAAGAGCGAGTATAGGATTTGGACCAAAAGTTTTTTAGCAATAGGGTTTCGGGTAGAGAGTGAATGTAAATGTCAGCACATGTGAAGAGTCATTCACAATGATGAACTGGGGAAAATATGTATGAAAGTAAATATCAATTGAGACAAAAGGAAATCAGGCAAAGTATAATGTGAGTTATAGGATTAGACATTTTCAACAGGGTTGAGGTTGAATATATAATCTTAGCAAGAAACAAATATGTAGTCACAAATTGGATTGACATTTGAGAGCATTAGGCAACCTGGACATGGATGTTATTACTAATCCATGCTCACTTTCCATTTAGGCTTTGGTACAATCATAAGTGTGACCTTTGCATTTTGTGTCCATAATATTACTGTGATAAAATATATATGTAGATCAGGTGACATGAGTATATCTTCCACCATTTCTGGGAGCAATATTTTGAAGACATATAAATTAGTATTGGGGGTACAAAGAGGTGTACCCTGTTTCTATGAATATACAGATAATGCATGAATAGAACATACTCTGAATAAAACATATACTCATTCCACTATAAATAATGAATTGAATTGATATCTGAAAATATACAGGAAATCAAATATTGATATACAGACATTCATTACAACCAGTTATACATCAATGATAATATTAGTATTAGGATTTTCATGAAGAGTGTGTGAGTTTCGCTTCAAAATTGATTTTGGAAATCGAAAATAATGTGTTTGGAAAGAAGTCTCATGAAAAGACCAGTAAAGCAACATGGAGGAATACATGTGTTCAGAAGCAGGAAGTGATTGAAAGTGAAACAAATTCCTATATATTTTTGAAATTTTGGGTGAAATATATATACTATGATGTGCATAAACTGAAGAAATAATAATGTCCCATTGTTGAATAA
>NW_027511490.1:0-24570 GCF_048772815.1 Callospermophilus lateralis
CCTCTTGAAGTACCCCATGCAGAAACTGGCGAAAAAAACACTTTCGTTTGAAAGGGGTTGCCATGCTTCCAAAAAACTACTAGTTTGCTGAAATCTCAGCAAACATTTTTTCACCAAATCTTGATGATACTTGGTGGTAATGATCAGTTCACTAATCCCACTTGGCTGCCCAACTTTCACTCTTCTAGGTTCAAGCGTTCGTTTCCAGTAACACTTTGAATTTTTAGGTTTCACTCTGTTTTCTGCTATATAGATAGATGTGTTTGAAACTCTAAATCAAACACGGTTTGTGCTAGCTCCTTGAAACTTGACCAAATGTAGTAGTTCTAAGTTCTATCTCTATGGTTTGTTTCCTCTTGAAGTACCCCATGCAGAGACTGGCGAAAAACACTTTCGTTTGAAAGGTTTTGCCAAGCTTCCAAAAAACTACTAGTTTGCTGAAATCTCAGCAAACATTTTTTCACCAAAACTTGATGATACTTGGTGGTAATGATCAGTTCACTAAGCCCACTTGGCTGCCCAATTTTTACTCTCCTAGGTTCAAGCGTTCGTTTCCAGTAACACTTTGAATTTTAGGTTTCACTCTGTTTTCTGCTATATAGATAGATGTCTTTGAAACTCTAAATCAAACACGGTTTGTGCTTGCTCCTTGAAACTTGACCAAATGAAGTAGTTGTTAGTTCTATCTCTATGGTTTGTTTTCCTCTTGCAGTACCCCATGCAGAGACTGGCGAAAAACACTTTCGTTTTAAAGGGGTTGCCAAGCTTCCAAAAAACTACTAGTTTGCTGAAATCTCAGCAACCATTTTTTCACCAAATCTTGATGATACTTGGTGGTAATGATCAGTTCACTAATCCCACTTGGATGCCCAAATTTTATTCTTCTAGGTTGAAGCTTTCGTTTCCAGTGACTGTTTGAATATTTAGGTTTCACTCTGTTTTCTCCAACATAGATAGCTGTGTTTGGAATTCTAAATCAAACACGGTTTGTGCTAGCTCCTGTGAAACTTGACAAAATGAAGTAGTTCTAAGTTCTATCTCTATGGTTTGTTTCCTCTTGAAGTACCCCAATGCAGAGACTGGCGAAGAGCACTTTCGTTTGAAAGGGGTTGCCAAGCTTCCAAAAACTACTAGTTTGCTGAAATCTCAGCAAACTATTTTTTTCACCAAATCTTGATGATACTTGGTGGTAATGATCAGTTCACTAATCCCACTTGGCTGCCCAACTTTCACTCTTCTAGGTTCAAGCGTTCGTTTCCAGTAACAGTTTGAATTTTTAGTTTCACTCTGTTTTCTGCTATATAGATAGCTGTGTTTGAAACTCTAAATCAAACACAGTTGTGCTAGCTCCGTGAAACTTGACAAAATGAAGTAGTTCTAAGTTCTACTCTCTATGGTTTGTTTCCTCTTGAAGTACCCATGCAGAGACTGGTGAAGAACACTTTCGTTTAAAGGGGTTGCCAAGCTTCCAAAAAACTACTAGTTTGCTGAAATCTCAGCAAACATTTTTTCACCAAATCTTGATGATACTTCGTGGTAATGATCAGTTCACTAAGCCCACTTGGCTGCCCAATTTTAACTCTTCTAGGTTCAAGCGTTCGTTTCCAGTAACACTTTGAATTTTTGGGTTTCACTCTGTTTTCTGCTATATAGATAGATGTGTTTGAAATCTAAATCAAACACGGTTTGTGCTAGCTCATTGAAACTTGACAAAATGAAGTAGTTCTAAGTTCTATCTCTATGGTTTGTTTCCTCTTGAAGTACCCCATGCAGAGACTGGCGAATAACACTTTCGTTTAAAGGGGTTGACAAGCTTCCAAAATCTACTAGTTTGCCTGAAATCTCAGCAAACATTTTTTCACCAAATCTTGATGATACTTGGTGGTAATGATCCGTTCACTAAGCACACTTTGCTGCCCAAATTTCACTCTTCTAGGTTCAATCGTTCGTTTCCAGTAACAGTTTGAATTTTTAGGTTTCACTCTGTATTCTGCTATATAGATAGATGTGTTTGAAACTCTAAATCAAACACGGTTTGTGCTAGCTCCTTGAAACTTGACCAAATGAAGTAGTTCTAAGTTCTATCTCTATTGTTTGTTTCCTCTTGAAGTACCCCATGCAGAGACTGGCGAAAAACACTTTCATTTGAAAGGGGTTGCCAAGCTTCCAAAAAAATACTAGTTTGCTGAAATCTCAGCAAACATTTTTTCACCAAATCTTGATGATACTTGGTGGTAATGATCTGTTCACTAATCCCACTTGGCTGCAAAATTTTTATTCTTCTAGGTTGAAGCATTCGTTTCCAGTAACAGTTTGAATTTTTAGGTTTCACTCTGTTTTCTCCTACATAGATAGCTGTGTTTGGAATTCTAAATCAAACACGGTTTGTGCAAGCTCCTTGAAACTTGACCAAATGAAGTAGTTCTAAGTTCTATCTCTATGGTTTGTTTCCTCTTGAAGTACCCCATGCAGAGACTGGCGAAAAACACTTTCGTTTGAAAGGGGTTGCCAAGCTTCCAAAAAACTACTAGTTTGCTGAAATCTCAGCAAATATTTTTTCACCAAACCTTGATGATACTTGGTGGTAATGATCAGTTCACTAAGCCCACATGGCTGCCCAATTTTCACTCTTCTAGGTTCAAGCGTTAGTTTCCAGTAACACTTTGAATTTTTAGTTTTCAATTTTTTTCTGCTATATTGATAGATGTGTTTGAAACTCTAAATCAAACGCGGTTTGTGCTAGCTCCTTGAAACTTGACAAAATGAAGTAGTTCTAAGTTCTATCTCTATGGTTTTTTCCTCTTGAAGTACCCCATGCAGAGACTGGCGAAAAGCTCTTTCATTTGAAAGGGGTTGCCAAGCTTCCAAAAAAATTCTAGTTTTCTGAAATCTCAGCAAACATTTTTTCACAAAATCTTGATGATACTGGTGGTAATGATCAGTTCACTAAGCCCACTTGGCTACAAAATTTTCACTCTTCTAGTTTCAATCGTTCGTTTCCAGTAACACTTTGAATTTTTAGGTTTCACTCTGTTTTCTGCTATATAGATAGATGTGTTTGAACCTCTAAATCAAACACGGTTTGTGCTTGCTCCTTGAAACTTGACCAAATGAAGTCGTTCTAAGTTCTGTCTCTACGGTTTGTTTCCTCTTGAAGTACCCCATGCAGAGACTGGCGAAAAACAGTTTCGTTTGAAAGAGGTTGCCAAGATTCCAAAAAACTACTAGATTGCTGAAATCTCAGCAAACATTTTTTCGCCAAATCTTGATGACACTTGGTGGTAATGATCAGTTCACTAATCCCACTTGGCTGCCCAATTTTTATTCTTCTAGGTTAAAGCATTCGTTTCCAGTAACAGTTTGAATTTTTAGGTTTCACTCTGTTTTCTCCTACATAGATACCTGTGTTTTGAATTCTAAATCAAACACGGTTTGTGCTCGCTACTTGAAACTTGTCAAAATGAAGTAGTTCTAAGTTCTATATCTATGGTTTGTTTCCTCTTGAAGTACCCCATGCAGAGACTGTCGAAAAGCACTTTCATTTGAAAGGGTTTGCCAAGCTTCCAAAAAACTTCTAGTTTTCTGGAATCTCAGCAAACATTTTTTCACCAAAACTTGATGATACTTGGTGGTAATGATCAGTTAAATAAGCCCACTTGGCTGCCCAATTTTCACTCTTCTAGGTTCAAGCGTTCGTTTCCAGTAACACTTTAAATTTTTAGGTTTTAATTTTTTTTCTGCTATATAGATAGATGTGTTTGAAACTCTAAATCAAACACGGTTTGTGCTAGCTCCTTGAAACTTGACCAAATGAAGCACTTCTAAGTTCTATCTCTATGGTTTGTTTCCTCTTGAAGTACCCCATGCAGAGACTGGCGAAAAGCACTTTCATCTGAAAGGGGATGCCAAGCTTCCAAAAAACTTCTAGTTTTCTGAAATCTCAGGAAACATTTATTCACCAAATCTTGATGATACTTGGTGGTAATGATCAGTTCACTATGCCAACTTGGCTGCCCAATTTTCACTCTTCTAGGTTCAAGCGTTCGTTTCCAGTAACACTTTGAATTTTTAGGTTTCACTCTGTTTTCTGCTATATAGATAGATGTGTTTGAAACTCTAAATCAAACACGGTTTGTGCTTCCTCCTTGAAACTTGACCAAGTGAAGTAGTTCTAAGTTCTATCTCTATGGTTTGTTTCCTCTTTAAGTACCCCATGCAGAGACTGGCAAAAAACACTTTCGTTTGAAAGGGGTTGCCAAGCTTCCAAAAAACTACTAGTTTGCTGAAATCTCAGCAAAAATTTTTTCACCAAAACTTGATAATACTTGGTGGTAATGATCAGTTCACTAATCCCACTTGGATGCCCAATTTTTATTCTTCTAGGTTGAAGCATTTGTTTCCAGTAACAGTTTGAATATTTAGGTTTCACTCTGTTTTCTTCTACATAGATAGCTGCGTTTGGAATTCTAAATCAAACACGGTTTGTGCTAGCTCCTTGAAACTTGACCAAATGAAGTAGTTCTAAGTTCTATCTCTATGGTTTGTTTCCTCTTGAAGTACCCAATGCAGAGACTGGCGAAAAGCACTTTCGTTTGAAAGGGGTTGCCAAGCTTCCAAAAAACTACTAGTTTGCTGAAATCTCAGCAAACGTTTTTTCACCAAAACTTGATGATACTTGGTGGTAATGATCAGTTCACTAAGCCCACTTGGCTTCCCAATTTTCACTCTTCTAGGTTAAAGCGTTCGTTTCCAGTAACAGTTTGAATTTTTAGGTTTCACTCTTTTTTCTCCTACATAGATAGCTGTGTTTGGAATTCTAAATCAAACACGGTTTGTGCTAGCTCATTGAAACTTGACAAAACGAAGTAGTTCTAAGTTCTCTCTCTATAATTTGTTTCCTCTTGAAGTACCCCATGCAGAGACTGGCGAAAACACTTTCGTTTTAAAGGGGTTGACAAGCTTCCAATAAACTACTAGTTTCCTGAAATGTCAGCAAACATTTTTTCACCAAATCTTGATGATACTTGGTGGTAATGATCCGTTCACTAAGCACACTTTGCTGCCCAATTTTCACTCTTCTAGGTTCAATCGTTCGTTTCCAGTAACACTTTGAATTTTTAGGTTTCACTCTGTATTCTGCTATATAGATAGATGTGTTTGAAACTCTAAATCAAACACGGTTTGTGCTAGCTCCTTGAAACTTGACCAAATGAAGTAGTTCTAAGTTCTATCTCTATTGTTTGTTTCCTCTTGAAGTACCCCATGCAGAGACTGGCGAAAAACACTTTCATTTGAAAGGGGTTGCCAAGCTTCCAAAAAAATACTAGTTTGCTGAAATCTCAGCAAACATTTTTTCACCAAATCTTGATGATACTTGGTGGTAATGATCAGTTCACTAAGCCCACTTGGCTGCAAAATTTTTATTCTTCTAGGTTGAAGCATTCGTTTCCAGTAACAGTTTGAATTTTTAGGTTTCACTCTGTTTTCTCCTACATAGATAGCTGTGTTTGGAATTCTAAATCAAACACGGTTTGTGCAAGCTCCTTGAAACTTGACAAAATGAAGTAGTTCTAAGTTCTATCTCTATGGTTTTTTTCCTCTTGAAGTACCCCATGCAGAGACTGGCGAAAAGCTCTTTCATTTGAAAGGGGTTGCCAAGCTTCCAAAAAACTACTAGTTTGCTGAAATCTCAGCAAATATTTTTTCACCAAACCTTGATGATACTTGGTGGTAATGATCAGTTCACTAAGCCCACATGGCTGCCCAATTTTCACTCTTCTAGGTTCAAGCGTTAGTTTCCAGTAACACTTTGAATTTTTAGTTTTCAATTTTTTTCTGCTATATTGATAGATGTGTTTGAAACTCTAAATCAAACGCGGTTTGTGCTAGCTCCTTGAAACTTGACAAAATGAAGTAGTTCTAAGTTCTATCTCTATGGTTTTTTTCCTCTTGAAGTACCCCATGCAGAGACTGGCGAAAAGCTCTTTCATTTGAAAGGGGTTGCCAAGCTTCCAAAAAAATTCTAGTTTTCTGAAATCTCAGCAAACATTTTTTCACAAAATCTTGATGATACTGGTGGTAATGATCAGTTCACTAAGCCCACTTGGCTACAAAATTTTCACTCTTCTAGTTTCAATCGTTCGTTTCCAGTAACACTTTGAATTTTTAGGTTTCACTCTGTTTTCTGCTATATAGATAGATGTGTTTGAACCTCTAAATCAAACACGGTTTGTGCTTGCTCCTTGAAACTTGACCAAATGAAGTCGTTCTAAGTTCTGTCTCTACGGTTTGTTTCCTCTTGAAGTACCCCATGCAGAGACTGGCGAAAAACAGTTTCGTTTGAAAGAGGTTGCCAAGATTCCAAAAAACTACTAGATTGCTGAAATCTCAGCAAACATTTTTTCGCCAAATCTTGATGACACTTGGTGGTAATGATCAGTTCACTAATCCCACTTGGCTGCCCAATTTTTATTCTTCTAGGTTAAAGCATTCGTTTCCAGTAACAGTTTGAATTTTTAGGTTTCACTCTGTTTTCTCCTACATAGATACCTGTGTTTTGAATTCTAAATCAAACACGGTTTGTGCTCGCTACTTGAAACTTGTCAAAATGAAGTAGTTCTAAGTTCTATATCTATGGTTTGTTTCCTCTTGAAGTACCCCATGCAGAGACTGTCGAAAAGCACTTTCATTTGAAAGGGTTTGCCAAGCTTCCAAAAAACTTCTAGTTTTCTGGAATCTCAGCAAACATTTTTTCACCAAAACTTGATGATACTTGGTGGTAATGATCAGTTAAATAAGCCCACTTGGCTGCCCAATTTTCACTCTTCTAGGTTCAAGCGTTCGTTTCCAGTAACACTTTAAATTTTTAGGTTTCAATTTTTTTTCTGCTATATAGATAGATGTGTTTGAAACTCTAAATCAAACACGGTTTGTGCTAGCTCCTTGAAACTTGACCAAATGAAGCACTTCTAAGTTCTATCTCTATGGTTTGTTTCCTCTTGAAGTACCCCATGCAGAGACTGGCGAAAAGCACTTTCATCTGAAAGGGGATGCCAAGCTTCCAAAAAACTTCTAGTTTTCTGAAATCTCAGGAAACATTTATTCACCAAATCTTGATGATACTTGGTGGTAATGATCAGTTCACTATGCCAACTTGGCTGCCCAATTTTCACTCTTCTAGGTTCAAGCGTTCGTTTCCAGTAACACTTTGAATTTTTAGGTTTCACTCTGTTTTCTGCTATATAGATAGATGTGTTTGAAACTCTAAATCAAACACGGTTTGTGCTTCCTCCTTGAAACTTGACCAAGTGAAGTAGTTCTAAGTTCTATCTCTATGGTTTGTTTCCTCTTTAAGTACCCCATGCAGAGACTGGCAAAAAACACTTTCGTTTGAAAGGGGTTGCCAAGCTTCCAAAAAACTACTAGTTTGCTGAAATCTCAGCAAAAATTTTTTCACCAAAACTTGATAATACTTGGTGGTAATGATCAGTTCACTAATCCCACTTGGATGCCCAATTTTTATTCTTCTAGGTTGAAGCATTTGTTTCCAGTAACAGTTTGAATATTTAGGTTTCACTCTGTTTTCTTCTACATAGATAGCTGCGTTTGGAATTCTAAATCAAACACGGTTTGTGCTAGCTCCTTGAAACTTGACCAAATGAAGTAGTTCTAAGTTCTATCTCTATGGTTTGTTTCCTCTTGAAGTACCCAATGCAGAGACTGGCGAAAAGCACTTTCGTTTGAAAGGGGTTGCCAAGCTTCCAAAAAACTACTAGTTTGCTGAAATCTCAGCAAACGTTTTTTCACCAAAACTTGATGATACTTGGTGGTAATGATCAGTTCACTAAGCCCACTTGGCTTCCCAATTTTCACTCTTCTAGGTTAAAGCGTTCGTTTCCAGTAACAGTTTGAATTTTTAGGTTTCACTCTTTTTTCTCCTACATAGATAGCTGTGTTTGGAATTCTAAAACAAACACGGTTTGTGCTAGCTCATTGAAACTTGACAAAATGAAGTAGTTCTAAGTTCTCTCTCTATAATTTGTTTCCTCTTGAAGTACCCCATGCAGAGACTGGCGAAAAACACTTTCGTTTTAAAGGGGTTGACAAGCTTCCAATAAACTACTAGTTTCCTGAAATGTCAGCAAACATTTTTTCACCAAATCTTGATGATACTTGGTGGTAATGATCCGTTCACTAAGCACACTTTGCTGCCCAATTTTCACCCTTCTAGGTTCAATCGTTCGTTTCCAGTAACACTTTGAATTTTTAGGTTTCACTCTGTATTCTGCTATATAGATAGATGTGTTTGAAACTCTAAATCAAACACGGTTTGTGCTAGCTCCTTGAAACTTGACCAAATGAAGTAGTTCTAAGTTCTATCTCTATTCTTTGTTTCCTCTTGAAGTACCCCATGCAGAGACTGGCGAAAAACACTTTCATTTGAAAGGGGTTGCCAAGCTTCCAAAAAAATACTAGTTTGCTGAAATCTCAGCAAACGTTTTTTCACCAAAACTTGATGATACTTGGTGGTAATGATCAGTTCACTAAGCCCACTTGGCTTCCCAATTTTCACTCTTCTAGGTTAAAGCGTTCGTTTCCAGTAACAGTTTGAATTTTTAGGTTTCACTCTTTTTTCTCCTACATAGATAGCTGTGTTTGGAATTCTAAATCAAACACGGTTTGTGCTAGCTCATTGAAACTTGACAAAACGAAGTAGTTCTAAGTTCTCTCTCTATAATTTGTTTCCTCTTGAAGTACCCCTTGCAGAGACTGGCGAAAAACACTTTCGTTTGAAAGGGGTTGACAAGCTTCCAATAAACTACTAGTTTCCTGAAATGTCAGCAAACATTTTTTCACCAAATCTTGATGATACTTGGTGGTAATGATCCGTTCACTAAGCACACTTGGCTGCCCAATTTTCACTCTTCTAGGTTCAAGCGTTCGTTTCCAGTAACACTTTGAATTTTTAGGTTTCACTCTGTATTCTGCTATATAGATAGATGTGTTTGAAACTCTAAATCAAACACGGTTTGTGCTAGCTCCTTGAAACTTGACCAAATGAAGTAGTTCTAAGTTCTATCTCTATTGTTTGTTTCCTCTTGAAGTACCCCATGCAGAGACTGGCGAAAAACACTTTCGTTTGAAAGGGGTTTCCAAGCATCCAAAAAAATACTAGTTTGCTGAAATCTCAGCAAACATTTTTTCACCAAATCTTTATGATACTTGGTGGTAATGATCAGTTCACTAAGCCCACTTGGCTGCCCAATTTTTATTCTTCTAGGTTGAAGCATTCGTTTCCAGTAACAGTTTGAATTTTTAGGTTTCACTCTGTTTTCTCCTACATAGATAGCTGTGTTTGGAATTCTAAATCAAACACGGTTTGTGCTAGCTCCTTGAAACTTGACCAAATGAAGTAGTTCTAAGTTCTATCTCTATGGTTTGTTTCCTCTTGAAGTACCCCATGAAGAGACTGGCGAAAAACACTTTCGTTTGAAAGGGGTTGCCAAGCTTCCAAAAAACTACTAGTTTGCTGAAATCTCAGCAAACATTTTTTCACCAAACCTTGATGATACTTGGTGGTAATGATCAGTTCACTAATCCCACTTGGCTGCCCAATTTTCACTCTTCTAGGTTCAAGCGTTCGTTTCCAGTAACACTTTGAATTTTTAGGTTTCAATTTTTTTTCTGCTATATAGATAGATATGTTTAAAACTCTAAATCAAACGCGGTTTGTGATAGCTCCTTGAAACTTGAGAAAATGAAGTAGTTCTAAGTTCTATCTCTATGGTTTTTTTCCTCTTGAAGTACCCCATGCAGAGACTGGCGAAAAGCTCTTTCATTTGAAAGGGGTTGCCAAGCTTCCAAAAACTTCTAGTTTTCTGAAATCTCAGCAAACATTTTTTCACCAAATCTTGATGATACTTGGTGGTAATGATCAGTTCACTAAGCCCACTTGGCTACAAAATTTTCACTCTTCTAGGTTCAATCGTTCGTTTCCAGTAACACTTTGAATTTTTAGGTTTCACTCTGTTTTCTGCTATATAGATAGATGTGTTTGAAACTCTAAATCAAACACGGTTTGTGCTAGCTCCTTGAAACTTGACCAAATGAAGTAGTTCTATGTTCTATCTCTATGGTTTGTTTCCTCTTGAAGTACCCCATGCAGAGACTGTCGAAAAGCACTTTCATTTGAAAGTGTTTGCCAAGCTTCCAAAAAACTTCTAGGTTTCTGGAATCTCAGCAAACATTTTTTCACCAAAACTTGATGATACTTGGTGGTAATGATCAGTTCAATAAGCCCACTTGGCTGCCCAATTTTCACTCTTCTAGGTTCAAGCGTTCTTTTTCAGTAACACTTTGAATTTTTAGGTTTCACTCTGTTTTCTGCTATATAGATAGATGTGTTTGAAACTCTAAATCAAACACGGTTTGTGGTAGCTCCTTGAATCTTGACCAAATGAAGTAGTTCTAAGTTCTATCTCTATGGTTTGTTTCCTCTTGAAGTACCCCATGCAGAGACTGGCGTAAGACACTTTCGTTTGAAAGGGGTTGCCAAGCTTCCAAAAAATTACTAGTTTGCTGAAATCTCAGCAAACATTTTTTCACCAAATCTTGATGATACGTGGTGGTAATGATCAGTTCACTAAGCCCACTTGGCTTCCCAATTTTCACTCTTCTAGGTTCAAGCGTTCGTTTCCAGTAACACTTTGAATTTTAGGTTTCACTCTGTTTTCTGCTATATAGATAGATGTGTTTGAAACTCTAAAATCAAACACGGTTTGTGATAGCTCCTTGAAACTTGACCAAATGAAGTAGTTCAAAGTTCTATCTCTATGGTTTGTTTCCTCTTGAAGTACCCCATGCAGAGACTGGCGAAAAACACTTTCATTTGAAAGGGGTTGCCAAGCTTCCAAAAAACTACTAGTTTGCTGAAATCTCAGCAAATATTTTTCACCAAATCTTGATGATACTTGGTGGTAATGATCAGTTCACTAATCCCACTTGGCTGCCCAATTTTTATTCTTCTAGGTTAAAGCATTCGTTTCCAGTAACACTTTGAATTTTTAGGTTTCACTCTGTATACTCCTACATAGATATCTGTGTTTGAAACTCTAATTCAAACACGGTTTGTGCTAGCTCCTTGAAACTTGATCAAATGAAGTAGTTCTAAGTTCTATTTCTATGGTTTGTTTCCTCTTGAAGTACCCCATGCAGAGACTGTCGAAAAGCACTTTCATTTGAAAGGGTTTGCCAAGCTTCCAAAAAACTTCTAGTTTTCTGGAATCTTAGCAAACATTTTTTCACCAAATCTTGATGATACTTGGTGGTAATGATCAGTTCACTGATCCCACTTGGCTGCCCAATTTTTTTTCTTCTAGGTTATAGCATTCGTTTCCAGTAACACTTTGAATTTTTAGGTTTCACTCTGTATACTCCTACATAGATAGCTGTATTTGAAACTCTAAATCAAACACGGTTTGTGCTAGCTCCTTGAAACTTGACCAAATGAAGTAGTTCTAAGTTCTATCTCTATGGTTTGTATCCTCTTGAAGTACCCCATGCAGAGACTGTCGAAAAGCACTTTCATTTGAAAGGGTTTGCCAAGCTTCCAAAAAACTTCTAGGTTTCTGGAATCTCAGCAAACATTTTTTCACCAAATCTTGATGATACTTGGTGGTAATGATCAGTTCAATAAGCCCACTTGGCTGCCCAATTTTCACTCTTCTAGGTTCAAGCGTTCGTTTCCAGTAACACTTTGAATTTTTAGGTTTCACTCTGTTTTCTGCTATATAGATAGATGTGTTTGAAACTCTAAATCAAACACGGTTTGTGCTAGCTCCTTGAAACTTGACCAAATGAAGTAGTTCTAAGTTCTATCTCTATGGTTTGTTTCCTCTTGAAGTACCCCATGCAGAGACTGGCGTAAGACACTTTCGTTTGAAAGGGGTTGCCAAGCTTCCAAAAAATTACTAGTTTGCTGAAATCTCAGCAAACATTTTTTCACCAAATCTTGATGATACTTGGTGGTAATGATCAGTTCACTAAGCCCACTTGGCTGCCCAATTTTCACTCTTCTAGGTTCAAGCGTTCGTTTCCAGTAACACTTTGAATTTTAGGTTTCACTCTGTTTTCTGCTATATAGATAGATGTGTTTGAAACTCTAAAATCAAACACGGTTTGTGATAGCTCCTTGAAACTTGACCAAATGAAGTAGTTCAAAGTTCTATCTCTATGGTTTGTTTCCTCTTGAAGTACCCCATGCAGAGACTGGCGAAAAACACTTTCGTTTGAAAGGGTTTGCCAAGCTTCCAAAAAACTACTAGTTTGCTGAAATCTCAGCAAACATTTTTTCACCAAATCTTGATGATACTTGGTGGTAATGATCAGTTCACTAATCCCACTTGGCTGCCCAATTTTTATTCTTCTAGGTTAAAGCATTCGTTTCCAGTAACACTTTGAATTTTTAGGTTTCACTCTGTATACTCCTACATAGATAGCTGTGTTTGAAACTCTAATTCAAACACGGTTTGTGCTAGCTCCTTGAAACTTGATCAAATGAAGTAGTTCTAAGTTCTATTTCTATGGTTTGTTTCCTCTTGAAGTACCCCATGCAGAGACTGTCGAAAAGCACTTTCATTTGAAAGGGTTTGCCAAGCTTCCAAAAAACTTCTAGTTTTCTGGAATCTTAGCAAACATTTTTTCACCAAATCTTGATGATACTTGGTGGTAATGATCAGTTCACTGATCCCACTTGGCTGCCCAATTTTTTTTCTTCTAGGTTAAAGCATTCGTTTCCAGTAACACTTTGAATTTTTAGGTTTCACTCTGTATACTCCTACATAGATAGCTGTATTTGAAACTCTAAATCAAACACGGTATGTGCTAGCTCCTTGAAACTTGACCAAATGAAGTAGTTCTAAGTTCTATCTCTATGGTTTGTTTCCTCTTGAAGTACCCCATGCAGAGACTGTCGAAAAGCACTTTCATTTGAAAGGGTTTGCCAAGCTTCCAAAAAACTTCTAGTTTTCTGGAATCTCAGCAAACATTTTTGCACCAAATCTTGATGATACTTGGTGGTAATGATCAGTTCAATAAGCCCACTTGGCTGCCCAATTTTCACTCTTCTAGGTTCAAGCGTTCGTTTCCAGTAACACTTTGAATTTTAGGTTTCACTCTGTTTTCTGCTATATAGATAGATGTGTTTGAAACTCTAAAATCAAACACGGTTTGTGATAGCTCCTTGCAACTTGACCAAATGAAGTAGTTCTAAGTTCTATCTCTATGGTTTGTTTCCTCTTGAAGTACCCCATGCAGAGACTGGCCAAAAACACTTTCGTTTGAAAGGGGTTGCCAAGCTTCCAAAAAACTACTAGTTTCCTGACATCTCAGCAAACATTTTTTCACCAAATCTTGATGATACTTCGTGGTAATGATCAGTTCACTAAGCCCACTTGGCTGCCCAATTTTCACTCTTCTAGGTTCAAGCATTCGTTTCCAGTAACACTTTGAATTTTTAGGTTTCACTCTCTTTTCTGCTATATAGATAGATGTGTTTGAAACTCTAAATCAAACACGGTTTGTGCTAGCTCCTTGAAACTTGACCAAATAAAGTAGTTCTAAGTTCTATCTATATGGTTTGTTTCTTCTTGAAGTACCCCATGCAGAGACTGGCGTAAGACACTTTCGTTTGAAAGGGGTTGCCAAGCTTCCAAAAAATTACTAGTTTGCTGAAATCACAGCAAACATTTTTTCACCAAATCTTGATGATACTTCGTGGTAATGATCAGTTCACAGATCCCACTTGGCTGCCCAATTTTTATTCTTCTAGGTTAAAGCATTCGTTTCCAGTAACCCTTTAAATTTTTAGTTTTCTCTCTGTTTACTCATACATAGATAGCTGTGTTTGAAACTCTAAATCAAACACGGTTTGTGCTAGCTCCTTGAAACTTGACCAAATGAAGTAGTTCTAAGTTCTATCTCTATGGTTTGTTTCCTCTGGAAGTACCCAATGCAGAGACTGGTGAAAAGCACTTTCATTTGAAAGGGGTTGCCAAGCTTCCAAAAAACTTCTAGTTTTCTGAAATCTCAGCAAACATTTTTTCACCAAATCTTGATGATACTTGGTGGTAATGATCAGTTCACTAAGCCCACTTGGCTGCTCAATTTTCACTCTTCTAGGTTCAAGCGTTCGTTTAAAGTAACACTTTGAATTTTTAGGTTTCACTCTGTTTTTGCTATATAGATAGATGTGATTGAAACTCTAAATCAAACACGGTTTGTGCTTGCTCCTTGAAACTTGACCAAATGAAGTAGTTCTAAGTTCTATCTATATGGTTTGTTTCCTCATGAAGTGCCCCATGCAGAGACTGGCGAAAAACACTTTCGTTTGAAAGGGGTTGCCAAGCTTCCAAAAAACTACTAGTTTGCTGAAATCTCAGCAAACATTTTTTCAACATATCTTGATGAGACTTGGTGGTAATGATCAGTTCTCTAATCCCACTTGGCTGCCCAATTTTTATTCTTCTAGGTTAAAGCATTCATTTCCAATAACAGTTTGAATTTTGAGGTTTCACTCTGTTTTCTCCTACATAGATACCTGTGTTTGGAATTCTAAATCAAACACGGTTTGTGCTAGCTCTTTGAAACTTGACCAAATGAAGTAGTTCTAAGTTCTATCTCTATTGTTTGTTTCCTCTTGAAGTACCCCATGCAGAGACTGGCGAAAAACACTTTCGTTTGAAAGGGGTTTCCAAGCATCCAAAAAAATACTAGTTTGCTGAAATCTCAGCAAACATTTTTTCACCAAATCTTGATGATACTTCGTGGTAATGATCAGTTCACTAAGCCCACTTGGCTGCCCAATTTTCACTCTTCTAGGTTCAAGCGTTCGTTTCCAGTAACACTTTGAATTTTTAGGTTTCAATTTTTTTTCTGCTATATAGATAGATATGTTTGAAACTCTAAATCAAACGCGGTTTGTGCTAGCTCCTTGAAACTTGACAAAATGAAGTAGTTCTAAGTTCTATCTCTATGTTTTTTTTCCTCTTGAAGTACCCCATGCAGAGACTGGCGAAAAGCTCTTTCATTTGAAAGGGGTTGCCAAGCTTCCAAAAAACTTCTAGTTTTCTGAAATCTCAGCAAACATTTTTTCACCAAATCTTGATGATACTTCGTGGTAATGATCAGTTCACAGATCCCACTTGGCTGCCCAATTTTTATTCTTCTAGGTTAAAGCATTCGTTTCCAGTAACTCTTTAAATTTTTAGTTTTCTCTCTGTTTACTCATACATACATAGCTGTGTTTGAAACTCTAAATCAAACACGGTTTGTGCTAGCTCCTTGAAACTTGACCAAATGAAGTAGTTCTAAGTTCTATCTCTATGGTTTGTTTCCTCTGGAAGTACCCAATGCAGAGACTGGTGAAAAGCACTTTCATTTGAAAGGGGTTGCCAAGCTTCCAAAAAACTTCTAGTTTTCTGAAATCTCAGCAAACATTTTTTCACCAAATCTTGATGATACTTGGTGGTAATGATCAGTTCACTAAGCCCACTTGGCTGCCCAATTTTCACTCTTCTAGGTTCAAGCGTTCGTTTAAAGTAACACTTTGAATTTTTAGGTTTCACTCTGTTTTCTGCTATATAGATAGATGTGTTTGAAACTCTAAATCAAACACGGTTTGTGCTTGCTCCTTGAAACTTGACCAAATGAAGTAGTTCTAAGTTCTATCTATATGGTTTGTTTCCTCATGAAGTGCCCCATGCAGAGACTGGCGAAAAACACTTTCGTTTGAAAGGGGTTGCCAAGCTTCCAAAAAACTACTAGTTTGCTGAAATCTCAGCAAACATTTTTTCAACATATCTTGATGAGACTTGGTGGTAATGATCAGTTCTCTAATCCCACTTGGCTGCCCAATTTTTATTCTTCTAGGTTAAAGCATTCATTTCCAATAACAGTTTGAATTTTTAGGTTTCACTCTGTTTTCTCCTACATAGATACCTGTGTTTGGAATTCTAAATCAAACACGGTTTGTGCTAGCTCCTTGAAACTTGACCAAATGAAGTAGTTCTAAGTTCTATCTCTATTGTTTGTTTCCTCATGAAGTACCCCATGCAGAGACTGGCGAAAAACACTTTCGTTTGAAAGGGGTTTCCAAGCATCCAAAAAAATACTAGTTTGCTGAAATCTCAGCAAACATTTTTTCACCAAATCTTGATGATACTTTTGGGTAATGATCAGTTCACTAAGCCCACTTGGCTGCCCAATTTTCACTCTTCTAGGTTCAAGCGTTCGTTTCCAGTAACACTTTGAATTTTTAGGTTTCAATATTTTTTCTGCTATATAGATAGATATGTTTGAAACTCTAAATCAAACGCGGTTTGTGCTAGCTCCTTGAAACTTGACAAAATGAAGTAGTTCTAAGTTCTATCTCTATGTTTTTTTTCCTCTTGAAGTACCCCATGCAGAGACTGGCGAAAAGCTCTTTCATTTGAAAGGGGTTGCCAAGCTTCCAAAAAACTTCTAGTTTTCTGAAATCTCAGCAAACATTTTTTCACCAAATCTTGATGATACTTGGTGGTAATGATCAGTTCACTAAGCCCACTTGGCTACAAAATTTTCACTCTTCTAGGTTCAATCGTTCGTTTCCAGTAACACTTTGAATTTTTAGGTTTCACTCTGTTTTCTGCTATATAGATAGATGTGTTTGAAACTCTAAATCAAACACGGTTTGTGCTTGCTCCTTGAAACTTGACCAAATGAAGTAGTTATAAGTTCTGTCTCTACGGTTTGTTTCCTCTTGAAGTACCCCATGCAGAGACTGGCGAAAAACAGTTTCGTTTGAAAGGGGTTGCCAAGCTTCCAAAAAACTACTAGTTTGCTGAAATCTCAGCAAACATTTTTTCACCAAATCTTGATGACACTTGGTGGTAATGATCAGTTCACTAATCCCACTTGGCTGCCCAATTTTTATTCTTCTAGGTTAAAGCATTCGTTTCCAGTAACAGTTTGAATTTTTAGGTTTCACTCTGTTTTCTCCTACATAGATAGCTGTGTTTGGAATTCTAAATCAAACACGGTTTGTGCTAGCTACTTGAAACTTGACAAAATGAAGTAGTTCTAAGTTCTATATCTACGGTTTGTTTCCTCTTGAAGGACCCCATGCAGAGACTGGTGAAAAGCACTTTCATTTGAATGGGGTTGCCAAGCTTCCAAAAAACTACAAGTTTTCTGAAATCTCAGCAAACATTTTTTCACCAAATCTTGATGATACTTGGTGGTAATGATCACTTCACTAAGCCCACTTGGCTGCCCAATTTTCACTCTTCTAGGTTCAACCGTTCGTTTCCAGTAACACTTTGAATTTTTAGGTTTCACTCTGTTTTCTGCTATATAGATAGATGTGTTTGAAACTCTAAATCAAACACGGTTTGTGCTAGCTCCTTGAAACTTGACCACATGAAGTAGTTCTAAGTTCTATCTCTATGGTTTGTTTCCTCTTGAAGTACCCCATGAAGAGACTGGCGAAAAACACTTTCGTTTGAAAGGGGTTGCCAAGCTTCCAAAAAACCACTAATTTGCTGAAATCTCAGCAAACATTTTTTCACCAAATCTTGATGATACTTGGTGGTAATGGTCAGTTCACTGATCCCACTTGGCTGCCCAATTTTTATTCTTCTAGGTTAAAGCATTCATTTCCAGTAACACTTTGTATTTTTAGGTTTCACTCTGTTTACTCCTACATAGATAGCTGTGATTGAAACTCTAAATCAAACACGGTTTGTGCTAGCTCCTTGAAACTTGACCAAATGAAGTAGTTCTAAGTTCTATCTCTATGGTTTGTTTCCTCTTGAAGTACCCCATGCAGAGACTGTCGAAAAGCACTTTCATTTGAAAGGGTTTGCCAAGCTTCCAAAATAATTCTAGTTTTCTGGAATCTCAGCAAACATTTTTTCACCAAATCTTGATGATACTTGGTGGTAATGATCAGTTCAATAAGCCCACTTGGCTGCCCAATTTTCACTCTTCTAGGTTCAAGCGTTCGTTTCCAGTAACACTTTGAATTTTTAGGTTTCACTCTGTTTTCTGCTTTATAGATAGATGTGTTTGAAACTCTAAATCAAACACGGTTTGTGCTAGCTCCTTGAAACTTGACCAAATGAAGCAGTTCTAAGTTCTATCTCTATGGTTTGTTTAATCTTGAAGTACCCCATGCAGAGACTGGCGAAAAACACTTTCATTTGAAAGGGGTTGCCAAGCTTCCAAAAAAATACTACTAGTTTGCTGAAATCTCAGCAAATATTTTTTCACCAAATCTTGATGATACTTGGTGGTAATGATCAGTTCACTAAGCCCACTTGGCTGCCCAATTTTCACTCTTCTAGGTTCAAGCGTTCGTTTCCAGTAACACTTTGAATTTTAGGTTTCACTCTGTTTTCTGCTATATAGATAGATGTGTTTGAAACTCTAAAATCAAACACGGTTTGTGATAGTTCCTTGAAACTTGACCAAATGAAGTAGTTCAAAGTTCTATCTCTATGGTTTGTTTCCTCTTGAAGTACCCCATGCAGAGACTGGCGAAAAACACTTTCGTTTGAAAGGGGTTGCCAAGCTTCCAAAAAACTACTAGTTTGCTGAAATCTCAGCAAACATTTTTTCACCAAATCTTGATGATACTTGGTGGTAATGATCAGTTCACTAATCCCACTTGGCTGCCCAATTTTTATTCTTCTAGGTTAAAGCATTCGTTTCCAGTAACACTTTGAATTTTTAGGTTTCACTCTGTATACTCCTACATAGATAGCTGTGTTTGAAACTCTAATTCAAACACGGTTTGTGCTAGCTCCTTGAAACTTGATCAAATGAAGTAGTTCTAAGTTCTATTTCTATGGTTTGTTTCTTCTTGAAGTACCCCATGCAGAGACTGTCGAAAAGCACTTTCATTTGAAAGGGTTTGCCAAGCTTCCAAAAAACTTCTAGTTTTCTGGAATCTTAGCAAACATTTTTTCACCAAAACTTGATGATACTTGGTGGTAATGATCAGTTCACTGATCCCACTTGGCTGCCCAATTTTTTTTCTTCTAGGTTAAAGCATTCGTTTAGAGTAACACTTTGAATTTTTAGGTTTCACTCTGTATAGTCCTACATAGATAGCTGTATTTGAAACTCTAAATCAAACACGGTTTGTGCTAGCTCCTTGAAACTTGACCAAATGAAGTAGTTCTAAGTTCTATCTCTATGGTTTGTTTCCTCTTGAAGTACCCCATGCAGAGACTGTCGAAAAGCACTTTCATTTGAAAGGGTTTGCCAAGCTTCCAAAAAACTTCTAGGTTTCTGGAATCTCAGCAAACATTTTTTCACCAAATCTTGATGATACTTGGTGGTAATGATCAGTTCAATAAGCCCACTTGGCTGCCCAATTTTCACTCTTCTAGGTTCAAGCGTTCGTTTCCAGTAACACTTTGAATTTTTAGGTTTCACTCTGTTTTCTGCTATATAGATAGATGTGTTTGAAACTCTAAATCAAACACGGTTTGTGCTAGCTCCTTGAAACTTGACCAAATGAAGTAGTTCTAAGTTCTATCTCTATGGTTTGTTTCCTCTTGAAGTACCCCATGCAGAGACTGGCGTAAGACACTTTCGTTTGAAAGGGGTTGCCAAGCTTCCAAAAAATTACTAGTTTGCTGAAATCTCAGCAAACATTTTTTCACCAAATCTTGATGATACTTGGTGGTAATGATCAGTTCACTAAGCCCACTTGGCTGCCCAATTTTCACTCTTCTAGGTTCAAGCGTTCGTTTCCAGTAACACTTTGAATTTTAGGTTTCACTCTGTTTTCTGCTATATAGATAGATGTGTTTGAAACTCTAAAATCAAACACGGTTTGTGATAGCTCCTTGAAACTTGACCAAATGAAGTAGTTCAAAGTTCTATCTCTATGGTTTGTTTCCTCTTGAAGTACCCCATGCAGAGACTGGCGAAAAACACTTTCGTTTGAAAGGGTTTGCCAAGCTTCCAAAAAACTACTAGTTTGCTGAAATCTCAGCAAACATTTTTTCACCAAATCTTGATGATACTTGGTGGTAATGATCAGTTCACTAATCCCACTTGGCTGCCCAATTTTTATTCTTCTAGGTTAAAGCATTCGTTTCCAGTAACACTTTGAATTTTTAGGTTTCACTCTGTATACTCCTACATAGATAGCTGTGTTTGAAACACTAATTCAAACACGGTTTGTGCTAGCTCCTTGAAACTTGATCAAATGAAGTAGTTCTAAGTTCTATTTCTATGGTTTGTTTCCTCTTGAAGTACCCCATGCAGAGACTGTCGAAAAGCACTTTCATTTGAAAGGGTTTGCCAAGCTTCCAAAAAACTTCTAGTTTTCTGGAATCTTAGCAAACATTTTTTCACCAAATCTTGATGATACTTGGTGGTAATGATCAGTTCACTGATCCCACTTGGCTGCCCAATTTTTTTTCTTCTAGGTTAAAGCATTCGTTTCCAGTAACACTTTGAATTTTTAGGTTTCACTCTGTATACTCCTACATAGATAGCTGTATTTGAAACTCTAAATCAAACACGGTTTGTGCTAGCTCCTTGAAACTTGACCAAATGAAGTAGTTCTAAGTTCTATCTCTATGGTTTGTTTCCTCTTGAAGTACCCCATGCAGAGACTGTCGAAAAGCACTTTCATTTGAAAGGGTTTGCCAAGCTTCCAAAAAACTTCTAGTTTTCTGGAATCTCAGCAAACATTTTTTCACCAAATCTTGATGATACTTGGTGGTAATGATCAGTTCAATAAGCCCACTTGGCTGCCCAATTTTCACTCTTCTAGGTTCAAGCGTTCGTTTCCAGTAACACTTTGAATTTTAGGTTTCACTCTGTTTTCTGCTATATAGATAGATGTGTTTGAAACTCTAAAATCAAACACGGTTTGTGATAGCTCCTTGCAACTTGACCAAATGAAGTAGTTCTAAGTTCTATCTCTATGGTTTGTTTCCTCTTGAAGTACCCCATGCAGAGACTGGCCAAAAACACTTTCGTTTGAAAGGGGTTGCCAAGCTTCCAAAAAACTACTAGTTTCCTGACATCTCAGCAAACATTTTTTCACCAAATCTTGATGATACTTCGTGGTAATGATCAGTTCACTAAGCCCACTTGGCTGCCCAATTTTCACTCTTCTAGGTTCAAGCGTTCGTTTCCAGTAACACTTTGAATTTTTAGGTTTCACTCTCTTTTCTGCTATATAGATAGATGTGTTTGAAACTCTAAATCAAACACGGTTTGTGCTAGCTCCTTGAAACTTGACCAAATGAAGTAGTTCTAAGTTCTATCTATATGGTTTGTTTCTTCTTTAAGTACCCCATGCAGAGACTGGCGTAAGACACTTTCGTTTGAAAGGGGTTGCCAAGCTTCCAAAAAATTACTAGTTTGCTGAAATCTCAGCAAACATTTTTTCACCAAATCTTGATGATACTTCGTGGTAATGATCAGTTCACAGATCCCACTTGGCTGCCCAATTTTTATTCTTCTAGGTTAAAGCATTCGTTTCCAGTAACCCTTTAAATTTTTAGTTTTCTCTCTGTTTACTCATACATAGATAGCTGTGTTTGAAACTCTAAATCAAACACGGTTTGTGCTAGCTCCTTGAAACTTGACCAAATGAAGTAGTTCTAAGTTCTATCTCTATGGTTTGTTTCCTCTGGAAGTACCCAATGCAGAGACTGGTGAAAAGCTCTTTCATTTGAAAGGGTTGCCAAGCTTCCAAAAAACTTCTAGTTTTCTGAAATCTCAGCAAACATTTTTTCACCAAATCTTGATGATACTTGGTGGTAATGATCAGTTCACTAAGCCCACTTGGCTGCCCAATTTTCACTCTTCTAGGTTCAAGCGTTCGTTTAAAGTAACACTTTGAATTTTTAGGTTTCACTCTGTTTTCTGCTATATAGATAGATGTGTTTGAAACTCTAAATCAAACACGGTTTGTGCTTGCTCCTTGACACTTGACCAAATGAAGTAGTTCTAAGTTCTATCTATATGGTTTGTTTCCTCATGAAGTGCCCCATGCAGAGCCTGGCGAAAAACACTTTCGTTTGAAAGGGGTTGCCAAGCTTCCAAAAAACTACTAGTTTGCTGAAATCTCAGCAAACATTTTTTCAACATATCTTGAGGAGACTTGGTGGTAATGATCAGTTCTCTAATCCCACTTGGCTGCCCAATTTTTATTCTTCTAGGTTAAAGCATTCATTTCCAATAACAGTTTGAATTTTTAGGTTTCACTCTGTTTTCTCCTACATAGATACCTGTGTTTGGAATTCTAAATCAAACACGGTTTGTGCTAGCTCCTTGAAACTTGACCAAATGAAGTAGTTCTAAGTTCTATCTCTATTGTTTGTTTCCTCTTGAAGTACCCCATGCAGAGACTGGCGAAAAACACTTTCGTTTGAAAGGGGTTTCCAAGCATCCAAAAAAATACTAGTTTGCTGAAATCTCAGCAAACATTTTTTCACCAAATCTTGATGATACTTGGGGGTAATGATCAGTTCACTAAGCCCACTTGGCTGCCCAATTTTCACTCTTCTAGGTTCAAGCGTTCGTTTCCAGTAACACTTTGAATTTTTAGGTTTCAATTTTTTTTCTGCTATATAGATAGATATGTTTGAAACTCTAAATCAAACGCGGTTTGTGCTAGCTCCTTGAAACTTGACAAAATGAAGTAGTTCTAAGTTCTATCTCTATGTTTTTTTTCCTCTTGAAGTACCCCATGCAGAGACTGGCGAAAAGCTCTTTCATTTGAAAGGGGTTGCCAAGCTTCCAAAAAACTTCTAGTTTTCTGAAATCTCAGCAAACATTTTTTCACCAAATCTTGATGATACTTCGTGGTAATGATCAGTTCACAGATCCCACTTGGCTGCCCAATTTTTATTCTTCTAGGTTAAAGCATTCGTTTCCAGTAACCCTTTAAATTTTTAGTTTTCTCTCTGTTTACTCATACATACATAGCTGTGTTTGAAACTCTAAATCAAACACGGTTTGAGCTAGCTCCTTGAAACTTGACCAAATGAAGTAGTTCTAAGTTCTATCTATATGGTTTGTTTCCTCATGAAGTGCCCCATGCAGAGACTGGTGAAAAGCACTTTCATTTGAAAGGGGTTGCCAAGCTTCCAAAAAACTTCTAGTTTTCTGAAATCTCAGCAAACATTTTTTCACCAAATCTTGATGATACTTGGTGGTAATGATCAGTTCACTAAGCCCACTTGGCTGCCCAATTTTCACTCTTCTAGGTTCAAGCGTTCGTTTAAAGTAACACTTTGAATTTTTAGGTTTCACTCTGTTTTCTGCTATATAGATAGATGTGTTTGAAACTCTAAATGAAACACGGTTTGTGCTAGCTCCTTGAAACTTGACCAAATGAAGTAGTTCTAAGTTCTATCTCTATTGTTTGTTTCCTCTTGAAGTACCCCATGCAGAGACTGGCGAAAAACACTTTCGTTTGAAAGGGGTTTCCAAGCATCCAAAAAAATACTAGTTTGCTGAAATCTCAGCAAACATTTTTTCACCAAATCTTGATGATACTTGGTGGTAATGATCAGTTCACTAAGCCCACTTGGCTGCCCAATTTTCACTCTTCTAGGTTCAAGCGTTCGTTTCCAGTAACACTTTGAATTTTTAGGTTTCAATTTTTTTTCTGCTATATAGATAGATATGTTTGAAACTCTAAATCAAACGCGGTTTGTGCTAGCTCCTTGAAACTTGACAAAATGAAGTAGTTCTAAGTTCTATCTCTATGTTTTTTTTTCCTCTTGAAGTACCCCATGCAGAGACTGGCGAAAAGCTCTTTCATTTGAAAGGGGTTGCCAAGCTTCCAAAAAACATCTAGTTTTCTGAAATCTCAGCAAACATTTTTTCACCAAATCTTGATGATACTTGGTGGTAATGATCAGTTCACTAAGCCCACTTGGCTACAAAATTTTCACTCTTCTAGGTTCAATCGTTCGTTTCCAGTAACACTTTGAATTTTTAGGTTTCACTCTGTTTTCTGCTATATAGATAGATGTGTTTGAAACTCTAAATCAAACACGGTTTGTGCTTGCTCCTTGAAACTTGACCAAATGAAGTAGTTATAAGTTCTGTCTCTACGGTTTGTTTCCTCTTGAAGTACCCCATGCAGAGACTGGCGAAAAACAGTTTCGTTTGAAAGGGGTTGCCAAGCTTCCAAAAAACTACTAGTTTGCTGAAATCTCAGCAAACATTTTTTCACCAAATCTTGATGACACTTGGTGGTAATGATCAGTTCACTAATCCCACTTGGCTGCCCAATTTTTATTCTTCTAGGTTAAAGCATTCGTTTCCAGTAACAGTTTGAATTTTTAGGTTTCACTCTGTTTTCTCCTACATAGATAGCTGTGTTTGGAATTCTAAATCAAACACGGTTTGTGCTAGCTACTTGATACTTGACAAAATGAAGTAGTTCTAAGTTCTATATCTACGGTTTGTTTCCTCTTGAAGGACCCCATGCAGAGACTGGTGAAAAGCACTTTCATTTGAATGGGGTTGCCAAGCTTCCAAAAAACT